>NW_028283387.1:335392-503088 GCF_059441005.1 Hippichthys cyanospilos
TTTCAGCTGAAATAATGAATGTAGTCCTCTTAATTCTTGCTTCTAAAGCATACGCAAGCAGAAATTTCAATGTACAATGATGTTTTTAAAAAAAACAGTCAAAATGCGCTCCACTCGGGCTGAAAACGCTGTTGGGGACATTTCATTAATGTTGACTACAAATCAAAAACTAAGCATTTTTCAGCTGAAATAATGAATGTAGTCCTCTTAATTCTTGCTTCTAAAGCATACGCAAGCAGAAATTTCAATGTACAATGATGTTTTTAAAAAAAGGGTCAAAATGTGCTCCACTCGGGCTGAAAACGCTTGTTTGGAACATTTCATTAATGTTGACTATAAATCATAAACTAAGCATTTTTCAGCTGAAATAATGAATGTAGTCCTCTTAATTCTTGCTTCTAAAGCATACGCAAGCAGAAATTTCAATGTACAATGATGTTTTTAAAAAAACAGTCAAAATGTGCTCCACTCGGGCTGAAAACGCTTGTTTGGGACATGACATTAATGTTGACTATAAATCATAAACTAAGCATTTTTCAGCTGAAATAATGAATGTAGTCCTCTTAATTCTTGCTTCTAAAGCATACGCAAGCAGAAATTTCAATGTACAATGATGTTTTTAAAAAAAGGGTCAAAATGTGCTCCACTCGGGCTGAAAACGCTTGTTTGGGACATTACATTAATGTTGACTATAAATCATAAACTAAGCATTTTTCAGCTGAAATAATGAATGTAGTCCTCTTAATTCTTGCTTCTAAAGCATACGCAAAAAGAAATTTCAATGTACAATGATGTTTTTTAAAAAACGGTCAAAATGTGCTCCACTCGGGCTGAAAACGCTTGTTCGGAACATTTCCTTAATGTTGACTATAAATCATAAACTAAGCATTTTTCAGCTGAAATAATGAATGTAGTCCTCTTAATTCTTGCTTCTAAAGCATACGCAAGCAGAAATTTCAATGTACAATGATGTTTTTAAAAAAAACAGTCAAAATGCGCTCCACTCGGGCTGAAAACGCTGTTGGGGACATTTCATTAATGTTGACTACAAATCAAAAACTAAGCATTTTTCAGCTGAAATAATGAATGTAGTCCTCTTAATTCTTGCTTCTAAAGCATACGCAAGCAGAAATTTCAATGTACAATGATGTTTTTAAAAAAAGGGTCAAAATGTGCTCCACTCGGGCTGAAAACGCTTGTTTGGAACATTTCATTAATGTTGACTATAAATCATAAACTAAGCATTTTTCAGCTGAAATAATGAATGTAGTCCTCTTAATTCTTGCTTCTAAAGCATACGCAAGCAGAAATTTCAATGTACAATGATGTTTTTAAAAAAACAGTCAAAATGTGCTCCACTTGGGCTGAAAACGCTGTTGGGGACATGACATTAATGTTGACTATAAATCATAAACTAAGCATTTTTCAGCTGAAATAATGAATGTAGTCCTCTTAATTCTTGCTTCTAAAGCATACGCAAGCAGAAATTTCAATGTACAATGATGTTTTTAAAAAAAGGGTCAAAATGTGCTCCACTCGGGCTGAAAACGCTGTTGGGGACATTTCATTAATGTTGACTACAAATCAAAAACTAAGCATTTTTCAGCTGAAATAATGAATGTAGTCCTCTTAATTCTTGCTTCTAAAGCATACGCAAGCAGAAATTTCAATGTACAATGATGTTTTTAAAAAAAGGGTCAAAATGTGCTCCACTCGGGCTGAAAACGCTTGTTTGGAACATTTCATTAATGTTGACTATAAATCATAAACTAAGCATTTTTCAGCTGAAATAATGAATGTAGTCCTCTTAATTCTTGCTTCTAAAGCATACGCAAGCAGAAATTTCAATGTGCAATGATGTTTTTAAAAAAACAGTCAAAATGTGCTCCACTCGGGCTGAAAACGCTTGTTTGGGACATGACATTAATGTTGACTATAAATCATAAACTAAGCATTTTTCAGCTGAAATAATGAATGTAGTCCTCTTAATTCTTGCTTCTAAAGCATACGCAAGCAGAAATTTCAATGTACAATGATGTTTTTAAAAAAACAGTCAAAATGTGCTCCACTCGGGCTGAAAACGCTTGTTTGGGACATTACATTAATGTTGACTATAAATCATAAACTAAGCATTTTTCAGCTGAAATAATGAATGTAGTCCTCTTAATTCTTGCTTCTAAAGCATACGCAAAAAGAAATTTCAATGTACAATGATGTTTTTTAAAAAACGGTCAAAATGTGCTCCACTCGGGCTGAAAACGCTTGTTCGGAACATTTCCTTAATGTTGACTATAAATCATAAACTAAGCATTTTTCAGCTGAAATAATGAATGTAGTCCTCTTAATTCTTGCTTCTAAAGCATACGCAAGCAGAAATTTCAATGTACAATGATGTTTTTAAAAAAAACAGTCAAAATGCGCTCCACTCGGGCTGAAAACGCTGTTGGGGACATTTCATTAATGTTGACTACAAATCAAAAACTAAGCATTTTTCAGCTGAAATAATGAATGTAGTCCTCTTAATTCTTGCTTCTAAAGCATACGCAAGCAGAAATTTCAATGTACAATGATGTTTTTAAAAAAAGGGTCAAAATGTGCTCCACTCGGGCTGAAAACGCTTGTTTGGAACATTTCATTAATGTTGACTATAAATCATAAACTAAGCATTTTTCAGCTGAAATAATGAATGTAGTCCTCTTAATTCTTGCTTCTAAAGCATACGCAAGCAGAAATTTCAATGTACAATGATGTTTTTAAAAAAACAGTCAAAATGTGCTCCACTCGGGCTGAAAACGCTTGTTTGGGACATGACATTAATGTTGACTATAAATCATAAACTAAGCATTTTTCAGCTGAAATAATGAATGTAGTCCTCTTAATTCTTGCTTCTAAAGCATAGGCAAGCAGAAATTTCAATGTACAATGATGTTTTTAAAAAAAGGGTCAAAATGTGCTCCACTCGGGCTGAAAACGCTTGTTTGGAACATTTCATTAATGTTGACTATAAATCATAAACTAAGCATTTTTCAGCTGAAATAATGAATGTAGTCCTCTTAATTCTTGCTTCTAAAGCATACGCAAGCAGAAATTTCAATGTACAATGATGTTTTTAAAAAAACAGTCAAAATGTGCTCCACTCGGGCTGAAAACGCTTGTTTGGGACATGACATTAATGTTGACTATAAATCATAAACTAAGCATTTTTCAGCTGAAATAATGAATGTAGTCCTCTTAATTCTTGCTTCTAAAGCATACGCAAGCAGAAATTTAAATGTACAATGATGTTTTTAAAAAAAGGGTCAAAATGTGCTCCACTCGGGCTGAAAACGCTTGTTTGGAACATTTCCTTAATGTTGACTATAAATCATAAACTAAGCATTTTTCAGCTGAAATAATGAATGTAGTCCTCTTAATTCTTGCTTCTAAAGCATACGCAAGCAGAAATTTCAATGTACAATGATGTTTTTAAAAAAACAGTCAAAATGTGCTCCACTCGGGCTGAAAACGCTTGTTTGGGACATGACATTAATGTTGACTATAAATCATAAACTAAGCATTTTTCAGCTGAAATAATGAATGTAGTCCTCTTAATTCTTGCTTCTAAAGCATACGCAAGCAGAAATTTCAATGTACAATGATGTTTTTAAAAAAACAGTCAAAATGTGCTCCACTCGGGCTGAAAACGCTGTTGGGGACATTTCATTAATGTTGACTATAAATCATAAACTAAGCATTTTTCAGCTGAAATAATGAATGTAGTCCTCTTAATTCTTGCTTCTAAAGCATACGCAAGCAGAAATTTCAATGTACAATGATGTTTTTAAAAAAACAGTCAAAATGTGCTCCACTCGGGCTGAAAACGCTGTTGGGGACATTTCATTAATGTTGACTATAAATCATAAACTAAGCATTTTTCAGCTGAAATAATGAATGTAGTCCTCTTAATTCTTGCTTCTAAAACATACGCAAGCAGAAATTTCAATGTACAATGATGTTTTTAAAAAAACAGTCAAAATGTGCTCCACTCGGGCTGAAAACGCTTGTTTGGGACATTACATTAATGTTGACTATAAATCATAAACTAAGCATTTTTCAGCTGAAATAATGAATGTAGTCCTCTTAATTCTTGCTTCTAAAGCATACGCAAAAAGAAATTTCAATGTACAATGATGTTTTTTAAAAAACGGTCAAAATGTGCTCCACTCGGGCTGAAAACGCTTGTTCGGAACATTTCCTTAATGTTGACTATAAATCATAAACTAAGCATTTTTCAGCTGAAATAATGAATGTAGTCCTCTTAATTCTTGCTTCTAAAGCATACGCAAGCAGAAATTTCAATGTACAATGATGTTTTTAAAAAAAACAGTCAAAATGCGCTCCACTCGGGCTGAAAACGCTGTTGGGGACATTTCATTAATGTTGACTACAAATCAAAAACTAAGCATTTTTCAGCTGAAATAATGAATGTAGTCCTCTTAATTCTTGCTTCTAAAGCATACGCAAGCAGAAATTTCAATGTACAATGATGTTTTTAAAAAAACAGTCAAAATGTGCTCCACTCGGGCTGAAAACGCTTGTTTGGGACATGACATTAATGTTGACTATAAATCATAACTAAGCATTTTTCAGCTGAAATAATGAATGTAGTCCTCTTAATTCTTGCTTCTAAAGCATACGCAAGCAGAAATTTCAATGTACAATGATGTTTTTAAAAAAACGGTCAAAATGTGCTCCACTCGGGCTGAAAACGCTTGTTTGGAACATTTCATTAATGTTGACTATAAATCATAAACTAAGCATTTTTCAGCTGAAATAATGAATGTAGTCCTCTTAATTCTTGCTTCTAAAGCATACGCAAGCAGAAATTTCAATGTACAATGATGTTTTTAAAAAAACAGTCAAAATGTGCTCCACTCGGGCTGAAAACGCTGTTGGGGACATTTCATTAATGTTGACTATAAATCATAAACTAAGCATTTTTCAGCTGAAATAATGAATGTAGTCCTCTTAATTCTTGCTTCTAAAGCATACGCAAGCAGAAATTTCAATGTACAATGATGTTTTTAAAAAAAACAGTCAAAATGCGCTCCACTCGGGCTGAAAACGCTGTTGGGGACATTTCATTAATGTTGACTATAAATCATAAACTAAGCATTTTTCAGCTGAAATAATGAATGTAGTCCTCTTAATTCTTGCTTCTAAAGCATACGCAAGCAGAAATTTCAATGTACAATGATGTTTTTAAAAAAACGGTCAAAATGTGCTCCACTCGGGCTGAAAACGCTTGTTCGGAACATTTCCTTAATGTTGACTATAAATCATAAACTAAGCATTTTTCAGCTGAAATAATGAATGTAGTCCTCTTAATTCTTGCTTCTAAAGCATACGCAAGCAGAAATTTCAATGTACAATGATGTTTTTTAAAAAACGGTCAAAATGTGCTCCACTCGGGCTGAAAACGCTTGTTCGGAACATTTCCTTAATGTTGACTATAAATCATAAACTAAGCATTTTTCAGCTGAAATAATGAATGTAGTCCTCTTAATTCTTGCTTCTAAAGCATACGCAAGCAGAAATTTCAATGTACAATGATGTTTTTAAAAAAAACAGTCAAAATGCGCTCCACTCGGGCTGAAAACGCTGTTGGGGACATTTCATTAATGTTGACTACAAATCAAAAACTAAGCATTTTTCAGCTGAAATAATGAATGTAGTCCTCTTAATTCTTGCTTCTAAAGCATACGCAAGCAGAAATTTCAATGTACAATGATGTTTTTAAAAAAAGGGTCAAAATGTGCTCCACTCGGGCTGAAAACGCTTGTTTGGGACATTACATTAATGTTGACTATAAATCATAAACTAAGCATTTTTCAGCTGAAATAATGAATGTAGTCCTCTTAATTCTTGCTTCTAAAGCATACGCAAGCAGAAATTTCAATGTACAATGATGTTTTTAAAAAAACAGTCAAAATGTGCTCCACTCGGGCTGAAAACGCTTGTTTGGGACATGACATTAATGTTGACTATAAATCATAAACTAAGCATTTTTCAGCTGAAATAATGAATGTAGTCCTCTTAATTCTTGCTTCTAAAGCATACGCAAGCAGAAATTTCAATGTACAATGATGTTTTTAAAAAAACAGTCAAAATGTGCTCCACTCGGGCTGAAAACGCTTGTTTGGGACATTACATTAATGTTGACTATAAATCATAAACTAAGCATTTTTCAGCTGAAATAATGAATGTAGTCCTCTTAATTCTTGCTTCTAAAGCATACGCAAAAAGAAATTTCAATGTACAATGATGTTTTTTAAAAAACGGTCAAAATGTGCTCCACTCGGGCTGAAAACGCTTGTTCGGAACATTTCATTAATGTTGACTATAAATCATAAACTAAGCATTTTTCAGCTGAAATAATGAATGTAGTCCTCTTAATTCTTGCTTCTAAAGCATACGCAAGCAGAAATTTCAATGTACAATGATGTTTTTAAAAAAAACAGTCAAAATGCGCTCCACTCGGGCTGAAAACGCTGTTGGGGACATTTCATTAATGTTGACTACAAATCAAAAACTAAGCATTTTTCAGCTGAAATAATGAATGTAGTCCTCTTAATTCTTGCTTCTAAAGCATACGCAAGCAGAAATTTCAATGTACAATGATGTTTTTAAAAAAAGGGTCAAAATGTGCTCCACTCGGGCTGAAAACGCTTGTTTGGAACATTTCATTAATGTTGACTATAAATCATAAACTAAGCATTTTTCAGCTGAAATAATGAATGTAGTCCTCTTAATTCTTGCTTCTAAAGCATACGCAAGCAGAAATTTCAATGTACAATGATGTTTTTAAAAAAACAGTCAAAATGTGCTCCACTCGGGCTGAAAACGCTGTTGGGGACATGACATTAATGTTGACTATAAATCATAAACTAAGCATTTTTCAGCTGAAATAATGAATGTAGTCCTCTTAATTCTTGCTTCTAAAGCATACGCAAGCAGAAATTTCAATGTACAATGATGTTTTTAAAAAAAGGGTCAAAATGTGCTCCACTCGGGCTGAAAACGCTGTTGGGGACATTTCATTAATGTTGACTACAAATCAAAAACTAAGCATTTTTCAGCTGAAATAATGAATGTAGTCCTCTTAATTCTTGCTTCTAAAGCATACGCAAGCAGAAATTTCAATGTACAATGATGTTTTTAAAAAAAGGGTCAAAATGTGCTCCACTCGGGCTGAAAACGCTTGTTTGGAACATTTCATTAATGTTGACTATAAATCATAAACTAAGCATTTTTCAGCTGAAATAATGAATGTAGTCCTCTTAATTCTTGCTTCTAAAGCATACGCAAGCAGAAATTTCAATGTACAATGATGTTTTTAAAAAAACAGTCAAAATGTGCTCCACTCGGGCTGAAAACGCTTGTTTGGGACATTACATTAATGTTGACTATAAATCATAAACTAAGCATTTTTCAGCTGAAATAATGAATGTAGTCCTCTTAATTCTTGCTTCTAAAGCATACGCAAAAAGAAATTTCAATGTACAATGATGTTTTTTAAAAAACGGTCAAAATGTGCTCCACTCGGGCTGAAAACGCTTGTTCGGAACATTTCCTTAATGTTGACTATAAATCATAAACTAAGCATTTTTCAGCTGAAATAATGAATGTAGTCCTCTTAATTCTTGCTTCTAAAGCATACGCAAGCAGAAATTTCAATGTACAATGATGTTTTTAAAAAAAACAGTCAAAATGCGCTCCACTCGGGCTGAAAACGCTGTTGGGGACATTTCATTAATGTTGACTACAAATCAAAAACTAAGCATTTTTCAGCTGAAATAATGAATGTAGTCCTCTTAATTCTTGCTTCTAAAGCATACGCAAGCAGAAATTTCAATGTACAATGATGTTTTTAAAAAAAGGGTCAAAATGTGCTCCACTCGGGCTGAAAACGCTTGTTTGGAACATTTCATTAATGTTGACTATAAATCATAAACTAAGCATTTTTCAGCTGAAATAATGAATGTAGTCCTCTTAATTCTTGCTTCTAAAGCATACGCAAGCAGAAATTTCAATGTACAATGATGTTTTTAAAAAAACAGTCAAAATGTGCTCCACTCGGGCTGAAAACGCTTGTTTGGGACATGACATTAATGTTGACTATAAATCATAAACTAAGCATTTTTCAGCTGAAATAATGAATGTAGTCCTCTTAATTCTTGCTTCTAAAGCATACGCAAGCAGAAATTTCAATGTACAATGATGTTTTTAAAAAAAGGGTCAAAATGTGCTCCACTCGGGCTGAAAACGCTTGTTTGGAACATTTCATTAATGTTGACTATAAATCATAAACTAAGCATTTTTCAGCTGAAATAATGAATGTAGTCCTCTTAATTCTTGCTTCTAAAGCATACGCAAGCAGAAATTTCAATGTACAATGATGTTTTTAAAAAAACAGTCAAAATGTGCTCCACTCGGGCTGAAAACGCTTGTTTGGGACATGACATTAATGTTGACTATAAATCATAAACTAAGCATTTTTCAGCTGAAATAATGAATGTAGTCCTCTTAATTCTTGCTTCTAAAGCATACGCAAGCAGAAATTTCAATGTACAATGATGTTTTTAAAAAAAGGGTCAAAATGTGCTCCACTCGGGCTGAAAACGCTTGTTTGGAACATTTCCTTAATGTTGACTATAAATCATAAACTAAGCATTTTTCAGCTGAAATAATGAATGTAGTCCTCTTAATTCTTGCTTCTAAAGCATACGCAAGCAGAAATTTCAATGTACAATGATGTTTTTAAAAAAACAGTCAAAATGTGCTCCACTCGGGCTGAAAACGCTTGTTTGGGACATGACATTAATGTTGACTATAAATCATAAACTAAGCATTTTTCAGCTGAAATAATGAATGTAGTCCTCTTAATTCTTGCTTCTAAAGCATACGCAAGCAGAAATTTCAATGTACAATGATGTTTTTAAAAAAACAGTCAAAATGTGCTCCACTCGGGCTGAAAACGCTGTTGGGGACATTTCATTAATGTTGACTATAAATCATAAACTAAGCATTTTTCAGCTGAAATAATGAATGTAGTCCTCTTAATTCTTGCTTCTAAAGCATACGCAAGCAGAAATTTCAATGTACAATGATGTTTTTAAAAAAACAGTCAAAATGTGCTCCACTCGGGCTGAAAACGCTGTTGGGGACATTTCATTAATGTTGACTATAAATCATAAACTAAGCATTTTTCAGCTGAAATAATGAATGTAGTCCTCTTAATTCTTGCTTCTAAAGCATACGCAAGCAGAAATTTCAATGTACAATGATGTTTTTAAAAAAACAGTCAAAATGTGCTCCACTCGGGCTGAAAACGCTTGTTTGGGACATTACATTAATGTTGACTATAAATCATAAACTAAGCATTTTTCAGCTGAAATAATGAATGTAGTCCTCTTAATTCTTGCTTCTAAAGCATACGCAAACAGAAATTTCAATGTACAATGATGTTTTTAAAAAAACGGTCAAAATGTGCTCCACTCGGGCTGAAAACGCTTGTTCGGAACATTTCCTTAATGTTGACTATAAATCATAAACTAAGCATTTTTCAGCTGAAATAATGAATGTAGTCCTCTTAATTCTTGCTTCTAAAGCATACGCAAGCAGAAATTTCAATGTACAATGATGTTTTTAAAAAAAACAGTCAAAATGCGCTCCACTCGGGCTGAAAACGCTGTTGGGGACATTTCATTAATGTTGACTATAAATCATAAACTAAGCATTTTTCAGCTGAAATAATGAATGTAGTCCTCTTAATTCTTGCTTCTAAAGCATACGCAAGCAGAAATTTCAATGTGCAATGATGTTTTTAAAAAAAACAGTCAAAATGCGCTCCACTCGGGCTGAAAACGCTGTTGGGGACATTTCATTAATGTTGACTACAAATCAAAAACTAAGCATTTTTCAGCTGAAATAATGAATGTAGTCCTCTTAATTCTTGCTTCTAAAGCATACGCAAGCAGAAATTTCAATGTACAATGATGTTTTTAAAAAAAGGGTCAAAATGTGCTCCACTCGGGCTGAAAACGCTTGTTTGGAACATTTCATTAATGTTGACTATAAATCATAAACTAAGCATTTTTCAGCTGAAATAATGAATGTAGTCCTCTTAATTCTTGCTTCTAAAGCATACGCAAGCAGAAATTTCAATGTACAATGATGTTTTTAAAAAAACAGTCAAAATGTGCTCCACTCGGGCTGAAAACGCTTGTTTGGGACATGACATTAATGTTGACTATAAATCATAAACTAAGCATTTTTCAGCTGAAATAATGAATGTAGTCCTCTTAATTCTTGCTTCTAAAGCATACGCAAGCAGAAATTTCAATGTACAATGATGTTTTTAAAAAAACGGTCAAAATGTGCTCCACTCGGGCTGAAAACGCTTGTTTGGAACATTTCATTAATGTTGACTATAAATCATAAACTAAGCATTTTTCAGCTGAAATAATGAATGTAGTCCTCTTAATTCTTGCTTCTAAAGCATACGCAAGCAGAAATTTCAATGTACAATGATGTTTTTAAAAAAACAGTCAAAATGTGCTCCACTCGGGCTGAAAACGCTGTTGGGGACATTTCATTAATGTTGACTATAAATCATAAACTAAGCATTTTTCAGCTGAAATAATGAATGTAGTCCTCTTAATTCTTGCTTCTAAAGCATACGCAAGCAGAAATTTCAATGTACAATGATGTTTTTAAAAAAAACAGTCAAAATGCGCTCCACTCGGGCTGAAAACGCTGTTGGGGACATTTCATTAATGTTGACTATAAATCATAAACTAAGCATTTTTCAGCTGAAATAATGAATGTAGTCCTCTTAATTCTTGCTTCTAAAGCATACGCAAGCAGAAATTTCAATGTACAATGATGTTTTTAAAAAAACGGTCAAAATGTGCTCCACTCGGGCTGAAAACGCTTGTTCGGAACATTTCCTTAATGTTGACTATAAATCATAAACTAAGCATTTTTCAGCTGAAATAATGAATGTAGTCCTCTTAATTCTTGCTTCTAAAGCATACGCAAGCAGAAATTTCAATGTACAATGATGTTTTTAAAAAAAACAGTCAAAATGTGCTCCACTCGGGCTGAAAACGCTGTTGGGGACATTTCATTAATGTTGACTACAAATCAAAAACTAAGCATTTTTCAGCTGAAATAATGAATGTAGTCCTCTTAATTCTTGCTTCTAAAGCATTCGCAAGCAGAAATTTCAATGTACAATGATGTTTTTAAAAAAACAGTCAAAATGTGCTCCACTCGGGCTGAAAACGCTGTTGGGGACATTTCATTAATGTTGACTATAAATCATAAACTAAGCATTTTTCAGCTGAAATAATGAATGTAGTCCTCTTAATTCTTGCTTCTAAAGCATACGCAAGCAGAAATTTCAATGTACAATGATGTTTTTAAAAAAAACAGTCAAAATGCGCTCCACTCGGGCTGAAAACGCTGTTGGGGACATTTCATTAATGTTGACTACAAATCAAAAACTAAGCATTTTTCAGCTGAAATAATGAATGTAGTCCTCTTAATTCTTGCTTCTAAAGCATACGCAAGCAGAAATTTCAATGTACAATGATGTTTTTAAAAAAAGGGTCAAAATGTGCTCCACTTGGGCTGAAAACGCTTGTTTGGAACATTTCATTAATGTTGACTATAAATCATAAACTAAGCATTTTTCAGCTGAAATAATGAATGTAGTCCTCTTAATTCTTGCTTCTAAAGCATACGCAAGCAGAAATTTCAATGTACAATGATGTTTTTAAAAAAACAGTCAAAATGTGCTCCACTCGGGCTGAAAACGCTTGTTTGGGACATGACATTAATGTTGACTATAAATCATAAACTAAGCATTTTTCAGCTGAAATAATGAATGTAGTCCTCTTAATTCTTGCTTCTAAAGCATACGCAAGCAGAAATTTCAATGTACAATGATGTTTTTAAAAAAACAGTCAAAATGTGCTCCACTCGGGCTGAAAACGCTTGTTTGGGACATTACATTAATGTTGACTATAAATCATAAACTAAGCATTTTTCAGCTGAAATAATGAATGTAGTCCTCTTAATTCTTGCTTCTAAAGCATACGCAAACAGAAATTTCAATGTACAATGATGTTTTTAAAAAAACGGTCAAAATGTGCTCCACTCGGGCTGAAAACGCTTGTTCGGAACATTTCCTTAATGTTGACTATAAATCATAAACTAAGCATTTTTCAGCTGAAATAATGAATGTAGTCCTCTTAATTCTTGCTTCTAAAGCATACGCAAGCAGAAATTTCAATGTACAATAATGTTTTTAAAAAAAACAGTCAAAATGCGCTCCACTCGGGCTGAAAACGCTGTTGGGGACATTTCATTAATGTTGACTATAAATCATAAACTAAGCATTTTTCAGCTGAAATAATGAATGTAGTCCTCTTAATTCTTGCTTCTAAAGCATACGCAAGCAGAAATTTCAATGTACAATGATGTTTTTAAAAAAAACAGTCAAAATGCGCTCCACTCGGGCTGAAAACGCTGTTGGGGACATTTCATTAATGTTGACTACAAATCAAAAACTAAGCATTTTTCAGCTGAAATAATGAATGTAGTCCTCTTAATTCTTGCTTCTAAAGCATACGCAAGCAGAAATTTCAATGTACAATGATGTTTTTAAAAAAAGGGTCAAAATGTGCTCCACTCGGGCTGAAAACACTTGTTTGGAACATTTCATTAATGTTGACTATAAATCATAAACTAAGCATTTTTCAGCTGAAATAATGAATGTAGTCCTCTTAATTCTTGCTTCTAAAGCATACGCAAGCAGAAATTTCAATGTACAATGATGTTTTTAAAAAAACAGTCAAAATGTGCTCCACTCGGGCTGAAAACGCTTGTTTGGGACATGACATTAATGTTGACTATAAATCATAAACTAAGCATTTTTCAGCTGAAATAATGAATGTAGTCCTCTTAATTCTTGCTTCTAAAGCATACGCAAGCAGAAATTTCAATGTACAATGATGTTTTTAAAAAAACAGTCAAAATGTGCTCCACTCGGGCTGAAAACGCTTGTTTGGGACATTACATTAATGTTGACTATAAATCATAAACTAAGCATTTTTCAGCTGAAATAATGAATGTAGTCCTCTTAATTCTTGCTTCTAAAGCATACGCAAAAAGAAATTTCAATGTACAATGATGTTTTTTAAAAAATGGTCAAAATGTGCTCCACTCGGGCTGAAAACGCTTGTTCGGAACATTTCCTTAATGTTGACTATAAATCATAAACTAAGCATTTTTCAGCTGAAATAATGAATGTAGTCCTCTTAATTCTTGCTTCTAAAGCATACGCAAGCAGAAATTTCAATGTACAATGATGTTTTTAAAAAAAACAGTCAAAATGCGCTCCACTCGGGCTGAAAACGCTGTTGGGGACATGACATTAATGTTGACTATAAATCATAAACTAAGCATTTTTCAGCTGAAATAATGAATGTAGTCCTCTTAATTCTTGCTTCTAAAGCATACGCAAGCAGAAATTTCAATGTACAATGATGTTTTTAAAAAAAGGGTCAAAATGTGCTCCACTCGGGCTGAAAACGCTGTTGGGGACATTTCATTAATGTTGACTACAAATCAAAAACTAAGCATTTTTCAGCTGAAATAATGAATGTAGTCCTCTTAATTCTTGCTTCTAAAGCATACGCAAGCAGAAATTTCAATGTACAATGATGTTTTTAAAAAAAGGGTCAAAATGTGCTCCACTCGGGCTGAAAACGCTTGTTTGGAACATTTCATTAATGTTGACTATAAATCATAAACTAAGCATTTTTCAGCTGAAATAATGAATGTAGTCCTCTTAATTCTTGCTTCTAAAGCATACGCAAGCAGAAATTTCAATGTGCAATGATGTTTTTAAAAAAACAGTCAAAATGTGCTCCACTCGGGCTGAAAACGCTTGTTTGGGACATGACATTAATGTTGACTATAAATCATAAACTAAGCATTTTTCAGCTGAAATAATGAATGTAGTCCTCTTAATTCTTGCTTCTAAAGCATACGCAAGCAGAAATTTCAATGTACAATGATGTTTTTAAAAAAACAGTCAAAATGTGCTCCACTCGGGCTGAAAACGCTTGTTTGGGACATTACATTAATGTTGACTATAAATCATAAACTAAGCATTTTTCAGCTGAAATAATGAATGTAGTCCTCTTAATTCTTGCTTCTAAAGCATACGCAAAAAGAAATTTCAATGTACAATGATGTTTTTTAAAAAACGGTCAAAATGTGCTCCACTCGGGCTGAAAACGCTTGTTCGGAACATTTCCTTAATGTTGACTATAAATCATAAACTAAGCATTTTTCAGCTGAAATAATGAATGTAGTCCTCTTAATTCTTGCTTCTAAAGCATACGCAAGCAGAAATTTCAATGTACAATGATGTTTTTAAAAAAAACAGTCAAAATGCGCTCCACTCGGGCTGAAAACGCTGTTGGGGACATTTCATTAATGTTGACTACAAATCAAAAACTAAGCATTTTTCAGCTGAAATAATGAATGTAGTCCTCTTAATTCTTGCTTCTAAAGCATACGCAAGCAGAAATTTCAATGTACAATGATGTTTTTAAAAAAAGGGTCAAAATGTGCTCCACTCGGGCTGAAAACGCTTGTTTGGAACATTTCATTAATGTTGACTATAAATCATAAACTAAGCATTTTTCAGCTGAAATAATGAATGTAGTCCTCTTAATTCTTGCTTCTAAAGCATACGCAAGCAGAAATTTCAATGTGCAATGATGTTTTTAAAAAAACAGTCAAAATGTGCTCCACTCGGGCTGAAAACGCTTGTTTGGGACATGACATTAATGTTGACTATAAATCATAAACTAAGCATTTTTCAGCTGAAATAATGAATGTAGTCCTCTTAATTCTTGCTTCTAAAGCATACGCAAGCAGAAATTTCAATGTACAATGATGTTTTTAAAAAAACAGTCAAAATGTGCTCCACTCGGGCTGAAAACGCTTGTTTGGGACATTACATTAATGTTGACTATAAATCATAAACTAAGCATTTTTCAGCTGAAATAATGAATGTAGTCCTCTTAATTCTTGCTTCTAAAGCATACGCAAAAAGAAATTTCAATGTACAATGATGTTTTTTAAAAAACGGTCAAAATGTGCTCCACTCGGGCTGAAAACGCTTGTTCGGAACATTTCCTTAATGTTGACTATAAATCATAAACTAAGCATTTTTCAGCTGAAATAATGAATGTAGTCCTCTTAATTCTTGCTTCTAAAGCATACGCAAGCAGAAATTTCAATGTACAATGATGTTTTTAAAAAAAACAGTCAAAATGCGCTCCACTCGGGCTGAAAACGCTGTTGGGGACATTTCATTAATGTTGACTACAAATCAAAAACTAAGCATTTTTCAGCTGAAATAATGAATGTAGTCCTCTTAATTCTTGCTTCTAAAGCATACGCAAGCAGAAATTTCAATGTACAATGATGTTTTTAAAAAAAGGGTCAAAATGTGCTCCACTCGGGCTGAAAACGCTTGTTTGGAACATTTCATTAATGTTGACTATAAATCATAAACTAAGCATTTTTCAGCTGAAATAATGAATGTAGTCCTCTTAATTCTTGCTTCTAAAGCATACGCAAGCAGAAATTTCAATGTACAATGATGTTTTTAAAAAAACAGTCAAAATGTGCTCCACTCGGGCTGAAAACGCTTGTTTGGGACATGACATTAATGTTGACTATAAATCATAAACTAAGCATTTTTCAGCTGAAATAATGAATGTAGTCCTCTTAATTCTTGCTTCTAAAGCATAGGCAAGCAGAAATTTCAATGTACAATGATGTTTTTAAAAAAAGGGTCAAAATGTGCTCCACTCGGGCTGAAAACGCTTGTTTGGAACATTTCATTAATGTTGACTATAAATCATAAACTAAGCATTTTTCAGCTGAAATAATGAATGTAGTCCTCTTAATTCTTGCTTCTAAAGCATACGCAAGCAGAAATTTCAATGTACAATGATGTTTTTAAAAAAACAGTCAAAATGTGCTCCACTCGGGCTGAAAACGCTTGTTTGGGACATGACATTAATGTTGACTATAAATCATAAACTAAGCATTTTTCAGCTGAAATAATGAATGTAGTCCTCTTAATTCTTGCTTCTAAAGCATACGCAAGCAGAAATTTCAATGTACAATGATGTTTTTAAAAAAACAGTCAAAATGTGCTCCACTCGGGCTGAAAACGCTTGTTTGGGACATTACATTAATGTTGACTATAAATCATAAACTAAGCATTTTTCAGCTGAAATAATGAATGTAGTCCTCTTAATTCTTGCTTCTAAAGCATACGCAAAAAGAAATTTCAATGTACAATGATGTTTTTTAAAAAACGGTCAAAATGTGCTCCACTCGGGCTGAAAACGCTTGTTCGGAACATTTCATTAATGTTGACTATAAATCATAAACTAAGCATTTTTCAGCTGAAATAATGAATGTAGTCCTCTTAATTCTTGCTTCTAAAGCATACGCAAGCAGAAATTTCAATGTACAATGATGTTTTTAAAAAAAAACAGTCAAAATGCGCTCCACTCGGGCTGAAAACGCTGTTGGGGACATTTCATTAATGTTGACTACAAATCAAAAACTAAGCATTTTTCAGCTGAAATAATGAATGTAGTCCTCTTAATTCTTGCTTCTAAAGCATACGCAAGCAGAAATTTCAATGTACAATGATGTTTTTAAAAAAACGGTCAAAATGTGCTCCACTCGGGCTGAAAACGCTTGTTTGGGACATTACATTAATGTTGACTATAAATCATAAACTAAGCATTTTTCAGCTGAAATAATGAATGTAGTCCTCTTAATTCTTGCTTCTAAAGCATACGCAAGCAGAAATTTCAATGTACAATGATGTTTTTAAAAAAAGGGTCAAAATGTGCTCCACTCGGGCTGAAAACGCTTGTTTGGAACATTTCATTAATGTTGACTATAAATCATAAACTAAGCATTTTTCAGCTGAAATAATGAATGTAGTCCTCTTAATTCTTGCTTCTAAAGCATACGCAAGCAGAAATTTCAATGTACAATGATGTTTTTAAAAAAACAGTCAAAATGTGCTCCACTCGGGCTGAAAACGCTTGTTTGGGACATGACATTAATGTTGACTATAAATCATAAACTAAGCATTTTTCAGCTGAAATAATGAATGTAGTCCTCTTAATTCTTGCTTCTAAAGCATACGCAAGCAGAAATTTCAATGTACAATGATGTTTTTAAAAAAACGGTCAAAATGTGCTCCACTCGGGCTGAAAACGCTTGTTTGGAACATTTCATTAATGTTGACTATAAATCATAAACTAAGCATTTTTCAGCTGAAATAATGAATGTAGTCCTCTTAATTCTTGCTTCTAAAGCATACGCAAGCAGAAATTTCAATGTACAATGATGTTTTTAAAAAAACAGTCAAAATGTGCTCCACTCGGGCTGAAAACGCTGTTGGGGACATTTCATTAATGTTGACTATAAATCATAAACTAAGCATTTTTCAGCTGAAATAATGAATGTAGTCCTCTTAATTCTTGCTTCTAAAGCATACGCAAGCAGAAATTTCAATGTACAATGATGTTTTTAAAAAAAACAGTCAAAATGCGCTCCACTCGGGCTGAAAACGCTGTTGGGGACATTTCATTAATGTTGACTATAAATCATAAACTAAGCATTTTTCAGCTGAAATAATGAATGTAGTCCTCTTAATTCTTGCTTCTAAAGCATACGCAAGCAGAAATTTCAATGTACAATGATGTTTTTAAAAAAACGGTCAAAATGTGCTCCACTCGGGCTGAAAACGCTTGTTCGGAACATTTCCTTAATGTTGACTATAAATCATAAACTAAGCATTTTTCAGCTGAAATAATGAATGTAGTCCTCTTAATTCTTGCTTCTAAAGCATACGCAAGCAGAAATTTCAATGTACAATGATGTTTTTAAAAAAAACAGTCAAAATGTGCTCCACTCGGGCTGAAAACGCTGTTGGGGACATTTCATTAATGTTGACTACAAATCAAAAACTAAGCATTTTTCAGCTGAAATAATGAATGTAGTCCTCTTAATTCTTGCTTCTAAAGCATTCGCAAGCAGAAATTTCAATGTACAATGATGTTTTTAAAAAAACAGTCAAAATGTGCTCCACTCGGGCTGAAAACGCTGTTGGGGACATTTCATTAATGTTGACTATAAATCATAAACTAAGCATTTTTCAGCTGAAATAATGAATGTAGTCCTCTTAATTCTTGCTTCTAAAGCATACGCAAGCAGAAATTTCAATGTACAATGATGTTTTTAAAAAAAACAGTCAAAATGCGCTCCACTCGGGCTGAAAACGCTGTTGGGGACATTTCATTAATGTTGACTACAAATCAAAAACTAAGCATTTTTCAGCTGAAATAATGAATGTAGTCCTCTTAATTCTTGCTTCTAAAGCATACGCAAGCAGAAATTTCAATGTACAATGATGTTTTTAAAAAAAGGGTCAAAATGTGCTCCACTTGGGCTGAAAACGCTTGTTTGGAACATTTCATTAATGTTGACTATAAATCATAAACTAAGCATTTTTCAGCTGAAATAATGAATGTAGTCCTCTTAATTCTTGCTTCTAAAGCATACGCAAGCAGAAATTTCAATGTACAATGATGTTTTTAAAAAAACAGTCAAAATGTGCTCCACTCGGGCTGAAAACGCTTGTTTGGGACATGACATTAATGTTGACTATAAATCATAAACTAAGCATTTTTCAGCTGAAATAATGAATGTAGTCCTCTTAATTCTTGCTTCTAAAGCATACGCAAGCAGAAATTTCAATGTACAATGATGTTTTTAAAAAAAGGGTCAAAATGTGCTCCACTCGGGCTGAAAACGCTTGTTTGGAACATTTCCTTAATGTTGACTATAAATCATAAACTAAGCATTTTTCAGCTGAAATAATGAATGTAGTCCTCTTAATTCTTGCTTCTAAAGCATACGCAAGCAGAAATTTCAATGTACAATGATGTTTTTAAAAAAACAGTCAAAATGTGCTCCACTCGGGCTGAAAACGCTTGTTTGGGACATGACATTAATGTTGACTATAAATCATAAACTAAGCATTTTTCAGCTGAAATAATGAATGTAGTCCTCTTAATTCTTGCTTCTAAAGCATACGCAAGCAGAAATTTCAATGTACAATGATGTTTTTAATAAAACAGTCAAAATGTGCTCCACTCGGGCTGAAAACGCTGTTGGGGACATTTCATTAATGTTGACTATAAATCATAAACTAAGCATTTTTCAGCTGAAATAATGAATGTAGTCCTCTTAATTCTTGCTTCTAAAGCATACGCAAGCAGAAATTTCAATGTACAATGATGTTTTTAAAAAAACAGTCAAAATGTGCTCCACTCGGGCTGAAAACGCTTGTTTGGGACATTACATTAATGTTGACTATAAATCATAAACTAAGCATTTTTCAGCTGAAATAATGAATGTAGTCCTCTTAATTCTTGCTTCTAAAGCATACGCAAACAGAAATTTCAATGTACAATGATGTTTTTAAAAAAACGGTCAAAATGTGCTCCACTCGGGCTGAAAACGCTTGTTCGGAACATTTCCTTAATGTTGACTATAAATCATAAACTAAGCATTTTTCAGCTGAAATAATGAATGTAGTCCTCTTAATTCTTGCTTCTAAAGCATACGCAAGCAGAAATTTCAATGTACAATAATGTTTTTAAAAAAAACAGTCAAAATGCGCTCCACTCGGGCTGAAAACGCTGTTGGGGACATTTCATTAATGTTGACTATAAATCATAAACTAAGCATTTTTCAGCTGAAATAATGAATGTAGTCCTCTTAATTCTTGCTTCTAAAGCATACGCAAGCAGAAATTTCAATGTACAATGATGTTTTTAAAAAAAACAGTCAAAATGCGCTCCACTCGGGCTGAAAACGCTGTTGGGGACATTTCATTAATGTTGACTACAAATCAAAAACTAAGCATTTTTCAGCTGAAATAATGAATGTAGTCCTCTTAATTCTTGCTTCTAAAGCATACGCAAGCAGAAATTTCAATGTACAATGATGTTTTTAAAAAAAGGGTCAAAATGTGCTCCACTCGGGCTGAAAACACTTGTTTGGAACATTTCATTAATGTTGACTATAAATCATAAACTAAGCATTTTTCAGCTGAAATAATGAATGTAGTCCTCTTAATTCTTGCTTCTAAAGCATACGCAAGCAGAAATTTCAATGTACAATGATGTTTTTAAAAAAACAGTCAAAATGTGCTCCACTCGGGCTGAAAACGCTTGTTTGGGACATGACATTAATGTTGACTATAAATCATAAACTAAGCATTTTTCAGCTGAAATAATGAATGTAGTCCTCTTAATTCTTGCTTCTAAAGCATACGCAAGCAGAAATTTCAATGTACAATGATGTTTTTAAAAAAACAGTCAAAATGTGCTCCACTCGGGCTGAAAACGCTTGTTTGGGACATTACATTAATGTTGACTATAAATCATAAACTAAGCATTTTTCAGCTGAAATAATGAATGTAGTCCTCTTAATTCTTGCTTCTAAAGCATACGCAAAAAGAAATTTCAATGTACAATGATGTTTTTTAAAAAATGGTCAAAATGTGCTCCACTCGGGCTGAAAACGCTTGTTCGGAACATTTCCTTAATGTTGACTATAAATCATAAACTAAGCATTTTTCAGCTGAAATAATGAATGTAGTCCTCTTAATTCTTGCTTCTAAAGCATACGCAAGCAGAAATTTCAATGTACAATGATGTTTTTAAAAAAAACAGTCAAAATGCGCTCCACTCGGGCTGAAAACGCTGTTGGGGACATGACATTAATGTTGACTATAAATCATAAACTAAGCATTTTTCAGCTGAAATAATGAATGTAGTCCTCTTAATTCTTGCTTCTAAAGCATACGCAAGCAGAAATTTCAATGTACAATGATGTTTTTAAAAAAAGGGTCAAAATGTGCTCCACTCGGGCTGAAAACGCTGTTGGGGACATTTCATTAATGTTGACTACAAATCAAAAACTAAGCATTTTTCAGCTGAAATAATGAATGTAGTCCTCTTAATTCTTGCTTCTAAAGCATACGCAAGCAGAAATTTCAATGTACAATGATGTTTTTAAAAAAAGGGTCAAAATGTGCTCCACTCGGGCTGAAAACGCTTGTTTGGAACATTTCATTAATGTTGACTATAAATCATAAACTAAGCATTTTTCAGCTGAAATAATGAATGTAGTCCTCTTAATTCTTGCTTCTAAAGCATACGCAAGCAGAAATTTCAATGTGCAATGATGTTTTTAAAAAAACAGTCAAAATGTGCTCCACTCGGGCTGAAAACGCTTGTTTGGGACATGACATTAATGTTGACTATAAATCATAAACTAAGCATTTTTCAGCTGAAATAATGAATGTAGTCCTCTTAATTCTTGCTTCTAAAGCATACGCAAGCAGAAATTTCAATGTACAATGATGTTTTTAAAAAAACAGTCAAAATGTGCTCCACTCGGGCTGAAAACGCTTGTTTGGGACATTACATTAATGTTGACTATAAATCATAAACTAAGCATTTTTCAGCTGAAATAATGAATGTAGTCCTCTTAATTCTTGCTTCTAAAGCATACGCAAAAAGAAATTTCAATGTACAATGATGTTTTTTAAAAAACGGTCAAAATGTGCTCCACTCGGGCTGAAAACGCTTGTTCGGAACATTTCCTTAATGTTGACTATAAATCATAAACTAAGCATTTTTCAGCTGAAATAATGAATGTAGTCCTCTTAATTCTTGCTTCTAAAGCATACGCAAGCAGAAATTTCAATGTACAATGATGTTTTTAAAAAAAACAGTCAAAATGCGCTCCACTCGGGCTGAAAACGCTGTTGGGGACATTTCATTAATGTTGACTACAAATCAAAAACTAAGCATTTTTCAGCTGAAATAATGAATGTAGTCCTCTTAATTCTTGCTTCTAAAGCATACGCAAGCAGAAATTTCAATGTACAATGATGTTTTTAAAAAAAGGGTCAAAATGTGCTCCACTCGGGCTGAAAACGCTTGTTTGGAACATTTCATTAATGTTGACTATAAATCATAAACTAAGCATTTTTCAGCTGAAATAATGAATGTAGTCCTCTTAATTCTTGCTTCTAAAGCATACGCAAGCAGAAATTTCAATGTGCAATGATGTTTTTAAAAAAACAGTCAAAATGTGCTCCACTCGGGCTGAAAACGCTTGTTTGGGACATGACATTAATGTTGACTATAAATCATAAACTAAGCATTTTTCAGCTGAAATAATGAATGTAGTCCTCTTAATTCTTGCTTCTAAAGCATACGCAAGCAGAAATTTCAATGTACAATGATGTTTTTAAAAAAACAGTCAAAATGTGCTCCACTCGGGCTGAAAACGCTTGTTTGGGACATTACATTAATGTTGACTATAAATCATAAACTAAGCATTTTTCAGCTGAAATAATGAATGTAGTCCTCTTAATTCTTGCTTCTAAAGCATACGCAAAAAGAAATTTCAATGTACAATGATGTTTTTTAAAAAACGGTCAAAATGTGCTCCACTCGGGCTGAAAACGCTTGTTCGGAACATTTCCTTAATGTTGACTATAAATCATAAACTAAGCATTTTTCAGCTGAAATAATGAATGTAGTCCTCTTAATTCTTGCTTCTAAAGCATACGCAAGCAGAAATTTCAATGTACAATGATGTTTTTAAAAAAAACAGTCAAAATGCGCTCCACTCGGGCTGAAAACGCTGTTGGGGACATTTCATTAATGTTGACTACAAATCAAAAACTAAGCATTTTTCAGCTGAAATAATGAATGTAGTCCTCTTAATTCTTGCTTCTAAAGCATACGCAAGCAGAAATTTCAATGTACAATGATGTTTTTAAAAAAAGGGTCAAAATGTGCTCCACTCGGGCTGAAAACGCTTGTTTGGAACATTTCATTAATGTTGACTATAAATCATAAACTAAGCATTTTTCAGCTGAAATAATGAATGTAGTCCTCTTAATTCTTGCTTCTAAAGCATACGCAAGCAGAAATTTCAATGTACAATGATGTTTTTAAAAAAACAGTCAAAATGTGCTCCACTCGGGCTGAAAACGCTTGTTTGGGACATGACATTAATGTTGACTATAAATCATAAACTAAGCATTTTTCAGCTGAAATAATGAATGTAGTCCTCTTAATTCTTGCTTCTAAAGCATAGGCAAGCAGAAATTTCAATGTACAATGATGTTTTTAAAAAAAGGGTCAAAATGTGCTCCACTCGGGCTGAAAACGCTTGTTTGGAACATTTCATTAATGTTGACTATAAATCATAAACTAAGCATTTTTCAGCTGAAATAATGAATGTAGTCCTCTTAATTCTTGCTTCTAAAGCATACGCAAGCAGAAATTTCAATGTACAATGATGTTTTTAAAAAAACAGTCAAAATGTGCTCCACTCGGGCTGAAAACGCTTGTTTGGGACATGACATTAATGTTGACTATAAATCATAAACTAAGCATTTTTCAGCTGAAATAATGAATGTAGTCCTCTTAATTCTTGCTTCTAAAGCATACGCAAGCAGAAATTTCAATGTACAATGATGTTTTTAAAAAAACAGTCAAAATGTGCTCCACTCGGGCTGAAAACGCTTGTTTGGGACATTACATTAATGTTGACTATAAATCATAAACTAAGCATTTTTCAGCTGAAATAATGAATGTAGTCCTCTTAATTCTTGCTTCTAAAGCATACGCAAAAAGAAATTTCAATGTACAATGATGTTTTTTAAAAAACGGTCAAAATGTGCTCCACTCGGGCTGAAAACGCTTGTTCGGAACATTTCATTAATGTTGACTATAAATCATAAACTAAGCATTTTTCAGCTGAAATAATGAATGTAGTCCTCTTAATTCTTGCTTCTAAAGCATACGCAAGCAGAAATTTCAATGTACAATGATGTTTTTAAAAAAAAACAGTCAAAATGCGCTCCACTCGGGCTGAAAACGCTGTTGGGGACATTTCATTAATGTTGACTACAAATCAAAAACTAAGCATTTTTCAGCTGAAATAATGAATGTAGTCCTCTTAATTCTTGCTTCTAAAGCATACGCAAGCAGAAATTTCAATGTACAATGATGTTTTTAAAAAAACGGTCAAAATGTGCTCCACTCGGGCTGAAAACGCTTGTTTGGGACATTACATTAATGTTGACTATAAATCATAAACTAAGCATTTTTCAGCTGAAATAATGAATGTAGTCCTCTTAATTCTTGCTTCTAAAGCATACGCAAGCAGAAATTTCAATGTACAATGATGTTTTTAAAAAAAGGGTCAAAATGTGCTCCACTCGGGCTGAAAACGCTTGTTTGGAACATTTCATTAATGTTGACTATAAATCATAAACTAAGCATTTTTCAGCTGAAATAATGAATGTAGTCCTCTTAATTCTTGCTTCTAAAGCATACGCAAGCAGAAATTTCAATGTACAATGATGTTTTTAAAAAAACAGTCAAAATGTGCTCCACTCGGGCTGAAAACGCTTGTTTGGGACATGACATTAATGTTGACTATAAATCATAAACTAAGCATTTTTCAGCTGAAATAATGAATGTAGTCCTCTTAATTCTTGCTTCTAAAGCATACGCAAGCAGAAATTTCAATGTACAATGATGTTTTTAAAAAAACGGTCAAAATGTGCTCCACTCGGGCTGAAAACGCTTGTTTGGAACATTTCATTAATGTTGACTATAAATCATAAACTAAGCATTTTTCAGCTGAAATAATGAATGTAGTCCTCTTAATTCTTGCTTCTAAAGCATACGCAAGCAGAAATTTCAATGTACAATGATGTTTTTAAAAAAACAGTCAAAATGTGCTCCACTCGGGCTGAAAACGCTGTTGGGGACATTTCATTAATGTTGACTATAAATCATAAACTAAGCATTTTTCAGCTGAAATAATGAATGTAGTCCTCTTAATTCTTGCTTCTAAAGCATACGCAAGCAGAAATTTCAATGTACAATGATGTTTTTAAAAAAAACAGTCAAAATGCGCTCCACTCGGGCTGAAAACGCTGTTGGGGACATTTCATTAATGTTGACTATAAATCATAAACTAAGCATTTTTCAGCTGAAATAATGAATGTAGTCCTCTTAATTCTTGCTTCTAAAGCATACGCAAGCAGAAATTTCAATGTACAATGATGTTTTTAAAAAAACGGTCAAAATGTGCTCCACTCGGGCTGAAAACGCTTGTTCGGAACATTTCCTTAATGTTGACTATAAATCATAAACTAAGCATTTTTCAGCTGAAATAATGAATGTAGTCCTCTTAATTCTTGCTTCTAAAGCATACGCAAGCAGAAATTTCAATGTACAATGATGTTTTTAAAAAAAACAGTCAAAATGTGCTCCACTCGGGCTGAAAACGCTGTTGGGGACATTTCATTAATGTTGACTACAAATCAAAAACTAAGCATTTTTCAGCTGAAATAATGAATGTAGTCCTCTTAATTCTTGCTTCTAAAGCATTCGCAAGCAGAAATTTCAATGTACAATGATGTTTTTAAAAAAACAGTCAAAATGTGCTCCACTCGGGCTGAAAACGCTGTTGGGGACATTTCATTAATGTTGACTATAAATCATAAACTAAGCATTTTTCAGCTGAAATAATGAATGTAGTCCTCTTAATTCTTGCTTCTAAAGCATACGCAAGCAGAAATTTCAATGTACAATGATGTTTTTAAAAAAAACAGTCAAAATGCGCTCCACTCGGGCTGAAAACGCTGTTGGGGACATTTCATTAATGTTGACTACAAATCAAAAACTAAGCATTTTTCAGCTGAAATAATGAATGTAGTCCTCTTAATTCTTGCTTCTAAAGCATACGCAAGCAGAAATTTCAATGTACAATGATGTTTTTAAAAAAAGGGTCAAAATGTGCTCCACTTGGGCTGAAAACGCTTGTTTGGAACATTTCATTAATGTTGACTATAAATCATAAACTAAGCATTTTTCAGCTGAAATAATGAATGTAGTCCTCTTAATTCTTGCTTCTAAAGCATACGCAAGCAGAAATTTCAATGTACAATGATGTTTTTAAAAAAACAGTCAAAATGTGCTCCACTCGGGCTGAAAACGCTTGTTTGGGACATGACATTAATGTTGACTATAAATCATAAACTAAGCATTTTTCAGCTGAAATAATGAATGTAGTCCTCTTAATTCTTGCTTCTAAAGCATACGCAAGCAGAAATTTCAATGTACAATGATGTTTTTAAAAAAAGGGTCAAAATGTGCTCCACTCGGGCTGAAAACGCTTGTTTGGAACATTTCCTTAATGTTGACTATAAATCATAAACTAAGCATTTTTCAGCTGAAATAATGAATGTAGTCCTCTTAATTCTTGCTTCTAAAGCATACGCAAGCAGAAATTTCAATGTACAATGATGTTTTTAAAAAAACAGTCAAAATGTGCTCCACTCGGGCTGAAAACGCTTGTTTGGGACATGACATTAATGTTGACTATAAATCATAAACTAAGCATTTTTCAGCTGAAATAATGAATGTAGTCCTCTTAATTCTTGCTTCTAAAGCATACGCAAGCAGAAATTTCAATGTACAATGATGTTTTTAATAAAACAGTCAAAATGTGCTCCACTCGGGCTGAAAACGCTGTTGGGGACATTTCATTAATGTTGACTATAAATCATAAACTAAGCATTTTTCAGCTGAAATAATGAATGTAGTCCTCTTAATTCTTGCTTCTAAAGCATACGCAAGCAGAAATTTCAATGTACAATGATGTTTTTAAAAAAACAGTCAAAATGTGCTCCACTCGGGCTGAAAACGCTTGTTTGGGACATTACATTAATGTTGACTATAAATCATAAACTAAGCATTTTTCAGCTGAAATAATGAATGTAGTCCTCTTAATTCTTGCTTCTAAAGCATACGCAAACAGAAATTTCAATGTACAATGATGTTTTTAAAAAAACGGTCAAAATGTGCTCCACTCGGGCTGAAAACGCTTGTTCGGAACATTTCCTTAATGTTGACTATAAATCATAAACTAAGCATTTTTCAGCTGAAATAATGAATGTAGTCCTCTTAATTCTTGCTTCTAAAGCATACGCAAGCAGAAATTTCAATGTACAATAATGTTTTTAAAAAAAACAGTCAAAATGCGCTCCACTCGGGCTGAAAACGCTGTTGGGGACATTTCATTAATGTTGACTATAAATCATAAACTAAGCATTTTTCAGCTGAAATAATGAATGTAGTCCTCTTAATTCTTGCTTCTAAAGCATACGCAAGCAGAAATTTCAATGTACAATGATGTTTTTAAAAAAAACAGTCAAAATGCGCTCCACTCGGGCTGAAAACGCTGTTGGGGACATTTCATTAATGTTGACTACAAATCAAAAACTAAGCATTTTTCAGCTGAAATAATGAATGTAGTCCTCTTAATTCTTGCTTCTAAAGCATACGCAAGCAGAAATTTCAATGTACAATGATGTTTTTAAAAAAAGGGTCAAAATGTGCTCCACTCGGGCTGAAAACACTTGTTTGGAACATTTCATTAATGTTGACTATAAATCATAAACTAAGCATTTTTCAGCTGAAATAATGAATGTAGTCCTCTTAATTCTTGCTTCTAAAGCATACGCAAGCAGAAATTTCAATGTACAATGATGTTTTTAAAAAAACAGTCAAAATGTGCTCCACTCGGGCTGAAAACGCTTGTTTGGGACATGACATTAATGTTGACTATAAATCATAAACTAAGCATTTTTCAGCTGAAATAATGAATGTAGTCCTCTTAATTCTTGCTTCTAAAGCATACGCAAGCAGAAATTTCAATGTACAATGATGTTTTTAAAAAAACAGTCAAAATGTGCTCCACTCGGGCTGAAAACGCTTGTTTGGGACATTACATTAATGTTGACTATAAATCATAAACTAAGCATTTTTCAGCTGAAATAATGAATGTAGTCCTCTTAATTCTTGCTTCTAAAGCATACGCAAAAAGAAATTTCAATGTACAATGATGTTTTTTAAAAAATGGTCAAAATGTGCTCCACTCGGGCTGAAAACGCTTGTTCGGAACATTTCCTTAATGTTGACTATAAATCATAAACTAAGCATTTTTCAGCTGAAATAATGAATGTAGTCCTCTTAATTCTTGCTTCTAAAGCATACGCAAGCAGAAATTTCAATGTACAATGATGTTTTTAAAAAAAACAGTCAAAATGCGCTCCACTCGGGCTGAAAACGCTGTTGGGGACATGACATTAATGTTGACTATAAATCATAAACTAAGCATTTTTCAGCTGAAATAATGAATGTAGTCCTCTTAATTCTTGCTTCTAAAGCATACGCAAGCAGAAATTTCAATGTACAATGATGTTTTTAAAAAAAGGGTCAAAATGTGCTCCACTCGGGCTGAAAACGCTGTTGGGGACATTTCATTAATGTTGACTACAAATCAAAAACTAAGCATTTTTCAGCTGAAATAATGAATGTAGTCCTCTTAATTCTTGCTTCTAAAGCATACGCAAGCAGAAATTTCAATGTACAATGATGTTTTTAAAAAAAGGGTCAAAATGTGCTCCACTCGGGCTGAAAACGCTTGTTTGGAACATTTCATTAATGTTGACTATAAATCATAAACTAAGCATTTTTCAGCTGAAATAATGAATGTAGTCCTCTTAATTCTTGCTTCTAAAGCATACGCAAGCAGAAATTTCAATGTGCAATGATGTTTTTAAAAAAACAGTCAAAATGTGCTCCACTCGGGCTGAAAACGCTTGTTTGGGACATGACATTAATGTTGACTATAAATCATAAACTAAGCATTTTTCAGCTGAAATAATGAATGTAGTCCTCTTAATTCTTGCTTCTAAAGCATACGCAAGCAGAAATTTCAATGTACAATGATGTTTTTAAAAAAACAGTCAAAATGTGCTCCACTCGGGCTGAAAACGCTTGTTTGGGACATTACATTAATGTTGACTATAAATCATAAACTAAGCATTTTTCAGCTGAAATAATGAATGTAGTCCTCTTAATTCTTGCTTCTAAAGCATACGCAAAAAGAAATTTCAATGTACAATGATGTTTTTTAAAAAACGGTCAAAATGTGCTCCACTCGGGCTGAAAACGCTTGTTCGGAACATTTCCTTAATGTTGACTATAAATCATAAACTAAGCATTTTTCAGCTGAAATAATGAATGTAGTCCTCTTAATTCTTGCTTCTAAAGCATACGCAAGCAGAAATTTCAATGTACAATGATGTTTTTAAAAAAAACAGTCAAAATGCGCTCCACTCGGGCTGAAAACGCTGTTGGGGACATTTCATTAATGTTGACTACAAATCAAAAACTAAGCATTTTTCAGCTGAAATAATGAATGTAGTCCTCTTAATTCTTGCTTCTAAAGCATACGCAAGCAGAAATTTCAATGTACAATGATGTTTTTAAAAAAAGGGTCAAAATGTGCTCCACTCGGGCTGAAAACGCTTGTTTGGAACATTTCATTAATGTTGACTATAAATCATAAACTAAGCATTTTTCAGCTGAAATAATGAATGTAGTCCTCTTAATTCTTGCTTCTAAAGCATACGCAAGCAGAAATTTCAATGTGCAATGATGTTTTTAAAAAAACAGTCAAAATGTGCTCCACTCGGGCTGAAAACGCTTGTTTGGGACATGACATTAATGTTGACTATAAATCATAAACTAAGCATTTTTCAGCTGAAATAATGAATGTAGTCCTCTTAATTCTTGCTTCTAAAGCATACGCAAGCAGAAATTTCAATGTACAATGATGTTTTTAAAAAAACAGTCAAAATGTGCTCCACTCGGGCTGAAAACGCTTGTTTGGGACATTACATTAATGTTGACTATAAATCATAAACTAAGCATTTTTCAGCTGAAATAATGAATGTAGTCCTCTTAATTCTTGCTTCTAAAGCATACGCAAAAAGAAATTTCAATGTACAATGATGTTTTTTAAAAAACGGTCAAAATGTGCTCCACTCGGGCTGAAAACGCTTGTTCGGAACATTTCCTTAATGTTGACTATAAATCATAAACTAAGCATTTTTCAGCTGAAATAATGAATGTAGTCCTCTTAATTCTTGCTTCTAAAGCATACGCAAGCAGAAATTTCAATGTACAATGATGTTTTTAAAAAAAACAGTCAAAATGCGCTCCACTCGGGCTGAAAACGCTGTTGGGGACATTTCATTAATGTTGACTACAAATCAAAAACTAAGCATTTTTCAGCTGAAATAATGAATGTAGTCCTCTTAATTCTTGCTTCTAAAGCATACGCAAGCAGAAATTTCAATGTACAATGATGTTTTTAAAAAAAGGGTCAAAATGTGCTCCACTCGGGCTGAAAACGCTTGTTTGGAACATTTCATTAATGTTGACTATAAATCATAAACTAAGCATTTTTCAGCTGAAATAATGAATGTAGTCCTCTTAATTCTTGCTTCTAAAGCATACGCAAGCAGAAATTTCAATGTACAATGATGTTTTTAAAAAAACAGTCAAAATGTGCTCCACTCGGGCTGAAAACGCTTGTTTGGGACATGACATTAATGTTGACTATAAATCATAAACTAAGCATTTTTCAGCTGAAATAATGAATGTAGTCCTCTTAATTCTTGCTTCTAAAGCATAGGCAAGCAGAAATTTCAATGTACAATGATGTTTTTAAAAAAAGGGTCAAAATGTGCTCCACTCGGGCTGAAAACGCTTGTTTGGAACATTTCATTAATGTTGACTATAAATCATAAACTAAGCATTTTTCAGCTGAAATAATGAATGTAGTCCTCTTAATTCTTGCTTCTAAAGCATACGCAAGCAGAAATTTCAATGTACAATGATGTTTTTAAAAAAACAGTCAAAATGTGCTCCACTCGGGCTGAAAACGCTTGTTTGGAACATTTCATTAATGTTGACTATAAATCATAAACTAAGCATTTTTCAGCTGAAATAATGAATGTAGTCCTCTTAATTCTTGCTTCTAAAGCATACGCAAGCAGAAATTTCAATGTACAATGATGTTTTTAAAAAAAGGGTCAAAATGTGCTCCACTCGGGCTGAAAACGCTTGTTTGGAACATTTCCTTAATGTTGACTATAAATCATAAACTAAGCATTTTTCAGCTGAAATAATGAATGTAGTCCTCTTAATTCTTGCTTCTAAAGCATACGCAAGCAGAAATTTCAATGTACAATGATGTTTTTAAAAAAACAGTCAAAATGTGCTCCACTCGGGCTGAAAACGCTTGTTTGGGACATGACATTAAGGTTGACTATAAATCATAAACTAAGCATTTTTCAGCTGAAATAATGAATGTAGTCCTCTTAATTCTTGCTTCTAAAGCATACGCAAGCAGAAATTTCAATGTACAATGATGTTTTTAAAAAAACAGTCAAAATGTGCTCCACTCGGGCTGAAAACGCTTGTTTGGGACATGACATTAATGTTGACTATAAATCATAACTAAGCATTTTTCAGCTGAAATAATGAATGTAGTCCTCTTAATTCTTGCTTCTAAAGCATACGCAAGCAGAAATTTCAATGTACAATGATGTTTTTAAAAAAACGGTCAAAATGTGCTCCACTCGGGCTGAAAACGCTTGTTTGGAACATTTCATTAATGTTGACTATAAATCATAAACTAAGCATTTTTCAGCTGAAATAATGAATGTAGTCCTCTTAATTCTTGCTTCTAAAGCATACGCAAGCAGAAATTTCAATGTACAATGATGTTTTTAAAAAAACAGTCAAAATGTGCTCCACTCGGGCTGAAAACGCTGTTGGGGACATTTCATTAATGTTGACTATAAATCATAAACTAAGCATTTTTCAGCTGAAATAATGAATGTAGTCCTCTTAATTCTTGCTTCTAAAGCATACGCAAGCAGAAATTTCAATGTACAATGATGTTTTTAAAAAAAACAGTCAAAATGCGCTCCACTCGGGCTGAAAACGCTGTTGGGGACATTTCATTAATGTTGACTATAAATCATAAACTAAGCATTTTCAGCTGAAATAATGAATGTAGTCCTCTTAATTCTTGCTTCTAAAGCATACGCAAGCAGAAATTTCAATGTACAATGATGTTTTTAAAAAAACGGTCAAAATGTGCTCCACTCGGGCTGAAAACGCTTGTTCGGAACATTTCCTTAATGTTGACTATAAATCATAAACTAAGCATTTTTCAGCTGAAATAATGAATGTAGTCCTCTTAATTCTTGCTTCTAAAGCATACGCAAGCAGAAATTTCAATGTACAATGATGTTTTTAAAAAAAACAGTCAAAATGTGCTCCACTCGGGCTGAAAACGCTGTTGGGGACATTTCATTAATGTTGACTACAAATCAAAAACTAAGCATTTTTCAGCTGAAATAATGAATGTAGTCCTCTTAATTCTTGCTTCTAAAGCATTCGCAAGCAGAAATTTCAATGTACAATGATGTTTTTAAAAAAACAGTCAAAATGTGCTCCACTCGGGCTGAAAACGCTGTTGGGGACATTTCATTAATGTTGACTATAAATCATAAACTAAGCATTTTTCAGCTGAAATAATGAATGTAGTCCTCTTAATTCTTGCTTCTAAAGCATACGCAAGCAGAAATTTCAATGTACAATGATGTTTTTAAAAAAACGGTCAAAATGTGCTCCACTCGGGCTGAAAACGCTTGTTTGGGACATTACATTAATGTTGACTATAAATCATAAACTAAGCATTTTTCAGCTGAAATAATGAATGTAGTCCTCTTAATTCTTGCTTCTAAAGCATACGCAAACAGAAATTTCAATGTACAATGATGTTTTTTAAAAAACGGTCAAAATGTGCTCCACTCGGGCTGAAAACGCTTGTTCGGAACATTTCCTTAATGTTGACTATAAATCATAAACTAAGCATTTTTCAGCTGAAATAATGAATGTAGTCCTCTTAATTCTTGCTTCTAAAGCATACGCAAGCAGAAATTTCAATGTACAATGATGTTTTTAAAAAAAACAGTCAAAATGCGCTCCACTCGGGCTGAAAACGCTGTTGGGGACATTTCATTAATGTTGACTACAAATCAAAAACTAAGCATTTTTCAGCTGAAATAATGAATGTAGTCCTCTTAATTCTTGCTTCTAAAGCATACGCAAGCAGAAATTTCAATGTACAATGATGTTTTTAAAAAAAGGGTCAAAATGTGCTCCACTCGGGCTGAAAACGCTTGTTTGGAACATTTCATTAATGTTGACTATAAATCATAAACTAAGCATTTTTCAGCTGAAATAATGAATGTAGTCCTCTTAATTCTTGCTTCTAAAGCATACGCAAGCAGAAATTTCAATGTACAATGATGTTTTTAAAAAAACAGTCAAAATGTGCTCCACTCGGGCTGAAAACGCTTGTTTGGGACATGACATTAATGTTGACTATAAATCATAAACTAAGCATTTTTCAGCTGAAATAATGAATGTAGTCCTCTTAATTCTTGCTTCTAAAGCATACGCAAGCAGAAATTTCAATGTACAATGATGTTTTTAAAAAAACAGTCAAAATGTGCTCCACTCGGGCTGAAAACGCTTGTTTGGGACATTACATTAATGTTGACTATAAATCATAAACTAAGCATTTTTCAGCTGAAATAATGAATGTAGTCCTCTTAATTCTTGCTTCTAAAGCATACGCAAAAAGAAATTTCAATGTACAATGATGTTTTTTAAAAAACGGTCAAAATGTGCTCCACTCGGGCTGAAAACGCTTGTTCGGAACATTTCATTAATGTTGACTATAAATCATAAACTAAGCATTTTTCAGCTGAAATAATGAATGTAGTCCTCTTAATTCTTGCTTCTAAAGCATACGCAAGCAGAAATTTCAATGTACAATGATGTTTTTAAAAAAAACAGTCAAAATGCGCTCCACTCGGGCTGAAAACGCTGTTGGGGACATTTCATTAATGTTGACTACAAATCAAAAACTAAGCATTTTTCAGCTGAAATAATGAATGTAGTCCTCTTAATTCTTGCTTCTAAAGCATACGCAAGCAGAAATTTCAATGTACAATGATGTTTTTAAAAAAAGGGTCAAAATGTGCTCCACTCGGGCTGAAAACGCTTGTTTGGAACATTTCATTAATGTTGACTATAAATCATAAACTAAGCATTTTTCAGCTGAAATAATGAATGTAGTCCTCTTAATTCTTGCTTCTAAAGCATACGCAAGCAGAAATTTCAATGTACAATGATGTTTTTAAAAAAACAGTCAAAATGTGCTCCACTCGGGCTGAAAACGCTGTTGGGGACATGACATTAATGTTGACTATAAATCATAAACTAAGCATTTTTCAGCTGAAATAATGAATGTAGTCCTCTTAATTCTTGCTTCTAAAGCATACGCAAGCAGAAATTTCAATGTACAATGATGTTTTTAAAAAAAGGGTCAAAATGTGCTCCACTCGGGCTGAAAACGCTGTTGGGGACATTTCATTAATGTTGACTACAAATCAAAAACTAAGCATTTTTCAGCTGAAATAATGAATGTAGTCCTCTTAATTCTTGCTTCTAAAGCATACGCAAGCAGAAATTTCAATGTACAATGATGTTTTTAAAAAAAGGGTCAAAATGTGCTCCACTCGGGCTGAAAACGCTTGTTTGGAACATTTCATTAATGTTGACTATAAATCATAAACTAAGCATTTTTCAGCTGAAATAATGAATGTAGTCCTCTTAATTCTTGCTTCTAAAGCATACGCAAGCAGAAATTTCAATGTACAATGATGTTTTTAAAAAAAACAGTCAAAATGCGCTCCACTCGGGCTGAAAACGCTGTTGGGGACATTTCATTAATGTTGACTACAAATCAAAAACTAAGCATTTTTCAGCTGAAATAATGAATGTAGTCCTCTTAATTCTTGCTTCTAAAGCATACGCAAGCAGAAATTTCAATGTACAATGATGTTTTTAAAAAAAGGGTCAAAATGTGCTCCACTCGGGCTGAAAACGCTTGTTTGGAACATTTCATTAATGTTGACTATAAATCATAAACTAAGCATTTTTCAGCTGAAATAATGAATGTAGTCCTCTTAATTCTTGCTTCTAAAGCATACGCAAGCAGAAATTTCAATGTACAATGATGTTTTTAAAAAAACAGTCAAAATGTGCTCCACTCGGGCTGAAAACGCTTGTTTGGGACATGACATTAATGTTGACTATAAATCATAAACTAAGCATTTTTCAGCTGAAATAATGAATGTAGTCCTCTTAATTCTTGCTTCTAAAGCATACGCAAGCAGAAATTTCAATGTACAATGATGTTTTTAAAAAAACGGTCAAAATGTGCTCCACTCGGGCTGAAAACGCTTGTTTGGAACATTTCATTAATGTTGACTATAAATCATAAACTAAGCATTTTTCAGCTGAAATAATGAATGTAGTCCTCTTAATTCTTGCTTCTAAAGCATACGCAAGCAGAAATTTCAATGTACAATGATGTTTTTAAAAAACAGTCAAAATGTGCTCCACTCGGGCTGAAAACGCTGTTGGGGACATTTCATTAATGTTGACTATAAATCATAAACTAAGCATTTTTCAGCTGAAATAATGAATGTAGTCCTCTTAATTCTTGCTTCTAAAGCATACGCAAGCAGAAATTTCAATGTACAATGATGTTTTTAAAAAAAACAGTCAAAATGCGCTCCACTCGGGCTGAAAACGCTGTTGGGGACATTTCATTAATGTTGACTATAAATCATAAACTAAGCATTTTTCAGCTGAAATAATGAATGTAGTCCTCTTAATTCTTGCTTCTAAAGCATACGCAAGCAGAAATTTCAATGTACAATGATGTTTTTAAAAAAACGGTCAAAATGTGCTCCACTCGGGCTGAAAACGCTTGTTCGGAACATTTCCTTAATGTTGACTATAAATCATAAACTAAGCATTTTTCAGCTGAAATAATGAATGTAGTCCTCTTAATTCTTGCTTCTAAAGCATACGCAAGCAGAAATTTCAATGTACAATGATGTTTTTAAAAAAACAGTCAAAATGTGCTCCACTCGGGCTGAAAACGCTTGTTTGGGACATGACATTAATGTTGACTATAAATCATAAACTAAGCATTTTTCAGCTGAAATAATGAATGTAGTCCTCTTAATTCTTGCTTCTAAAGCATACGCAAGCAGAAATTTCAATGTACAATGATGTTTTTAAAAAAAGGGTCAAAATGTGCTCCACTCGGGCTGAAAACGCTTGTTTGGAACATTTCATTAATGTTGACTATAAATCATAAACTAAGCATTTTTCAGCTGAAATAATGAATGTAGTCCTCTTAATTCTTGCTTCTAAAGCATACGCAAGCAGAAATTTCAATGTACAATGATGTTTTTAAAAAAACAGTCAAAATGTGCTCCACTCGGGCTGAAAACGCTTGTTTGGGACATGACATTAATGTTGACTATAAATCATAAACTAAGCATTTTTCAGCTGAAATAATGAATGTAGTCCTCTTAATTCTTGCTTCTAAAGCATACGCAAGCAGAAATTTCAATGTACAATGATGTTTTTAAAAAAAGGGTCAAAATGTGCTCCACTCGGGCTGAAAACGCTTGTTTGGAACATTTCCTTAATGTTGACTATAAATCATAAACTAAGCATTTTTCAGCTGAAATAATGAATGTAGTCCTCTTAATTCTTGCTTCTAAAGCATACGCAAGCAGAAATTTCAATGTACAATGATGTTTTTAAAAAAACAGTCAAAATGTGCTCCACTCGGGCTGAAAACGCTTGTTTGGGACATGACATTAATGTTGACTATAAATCATAAACTAAGCATTTTTCAGCTGAAATAATGAATGTAGTCCTCTTAATTCTTGCTTCTAAAGCATACGCAAGCAGAAATTTCAATGTACAATGATGTTTTTAAAAAAACAGTCAAAATGTGCTCCACTCGGGCTGAAAACGCTGTTGGGGACATTTCATTAATGTTGACTATAAATCATAAACTAAGCATTTTTCAGCTGAAATAATGAATGTAGTCCTCTTAATTCTTGCTTCTAAAGCATACGCAAGCAGAAATTTCAATGTACAATGATGTTTTTAAAAAAACAGTCAAAATGTGCTCCACTCGGGCTGAAAACGCTGTTGGGGACATTTCATTAATGTTGACTATAAATCATAAACTAAGCATTTTTCAGCTGAAATAATGAATGTAGTCCTCTTAATTCTTGCTTCTAAAGCATACGCAAGCAGAAATTTCAATGTACAATGATGTTTTTAAAAAAACAGTCAAAATGTGCTCCACTCGGGCTGAAAACGCTTGTTTGGGACATTACATTAATGTTGACTATAAATCATAAACTAAGCATTTTTCAGCTGAAATAATGAATGTAGTCCTCTTAATTCTTGCTTCTAAAGCATACGCAAACAGAAATTTCAATGTACAATGATGTTTTTAAAAAAACGGTCAAAATGTGCTCCACTCGGGCTGAAAACGCTTGTTCGGAACATTTCCTTAATGTTGACTATAAATCATAAACTAAGCATTTTTCAGCTGAAATAATGAATGTAGTCCTCTTAATTCTTGCTTCTAAAGCATACGCAAGCAGAAATTTCAATGTACAATGATGTTTTTAAAAAAAACAGTCAAAATGCGCTCCACTCGGGCTGAAAACGCTGTTGGGGACATTTCATTAATGTTGACTATAAATCATAAACTAAGCATTTTTCAGCTGAAATAATGAATGTAGTCCTCTTAATTCTTGCTTCTAAAGCATACGCAAGCAGAAATTTCAATGTACAATGATGTTTTTAAAAAAAACAGTCAAAATGCGCTCCACTCGGGCTGAAAACGCTGTTGGGGACATTTCATTAATGTTGACTACAAATCAAAAACTAAGCATTTTTCAGCTGAAATAATGAATGTAGTCCTCTTAATTCTTGCTTCTAAAGCATACGCAAGCAGAAATTTCAATGTACAATGATGTTTTTAAAAAAAGGGTCAAAATGTGCTCCACTCGGGCTGAAAACGCTTGTTTGGAACATTTCATTAATGTTGACTATAAATCATAAACTAAGCATTTTTCAGCTGAAATAATGAATGTAGTCCTCTTAATTCTTGCTTCTAAAGCATACGCAAGCAGAAATTTCAATGTACAATGATGTTTTTAAAAAAACAGTCAAAATGTGCTCCACTCGGGCTGAAAACGCTTGTTTGGGACATGACATTAATGTTGACTATAAATCATAAACTAAGCATTTTTCAGCTGAAATAATGAATGTAGTCCTCTTAATTCTTGCTTCTAAAGCATACGCAAGCAGAAATTTCAATGTACAATGATGTTTTTAAAAAAACGGTCAAAATGTGCTCCACTCGGGCTGAAAACGCTTGTTTGGAACATTTCATTAATGTTGACTATAAATCATAAACTAAGCATTTTTCAGCTGAAATAATGAATGTAGTCCTCTTAATTCTTGCTTCTAAAGCATACGCAAGCAGAAATTTCAATGTACAATGATGTTTTTAAAAAAACAGTCAAAATGTGCTCCACTCGGGCTGAAAACGCTGTTGGGGACATTTCATTAATGTTGACTATAAATCATAAACTAAGCATTTTTCAGCTGAAATAATGAATGTAGTCCTCTTAATTCTTGCTTCTAAAGCATACGCAAGCAGAAATTTCAATGTACAATGATGTTTTTAAAAAAACAGTCAAAATGTGCTCCACTCGGGCTGAAAACGCTGTTGGGGACATTTCATTAATGTTGACTATAAATCATAAACTAAGCATTTTTCAGCTGAAATAATGAATGTAGTCCTCTTAATTCTTGCTTCTAAAGCATACGCAAGCAGAAATTTCAATGTACAATGATGTTTTTAAAAAAACAGTCAAAATGTGCTCCACTCGGGCTGAAAACGCTTGTTTGGAACATTTCATTAATGTTGACTATAAATCATAAACTAAGCATTTTTCAGCTGAAATAATGAATGTAGTCCTCTTAATTCTTGCTTCTAAAGCATACGCAAGCAGAAATTTCAATGTACAATGATGTTTTTAAAAAAACAGTCAAAATGTGCTCCACTCGGGCTGAAAACGCTGTTGGGGACATTTCATTAATGTTGACTATAAATCATAAACTAAGCATTTTTCAGCTGAAATAATGAATGTAGTCCTCTTAATTCTTGCTTCTAAAGCATACGCAAGCAGAAATTTCAATGTACAATGATGTTTTTAAAAAAAACAGTCAAAATGCGCTCCACTCGGGCTGAAAACGCTGTTGGGGACATTTCATTAATGTTGACTATAAATCATAAACTAAGCATTTTTCAGCTGAAATAATGAATGTAGTCCTCTTAATTCTTGCTTCTAAAGCATACGCAAGCAGAAATTTCAATGTACAATGATGTTTTTAAAAAAACGGTCAAAATGTGCTCCACTCGGGCTGAAAACGCTTGTTCGGAACATTTCCTTAATGTTGACTATAAATCATAAACTAAGCATTTTTCAGCTGAAATAATGAATGTAGTCCTCTTAATTCTTGCTTCTAAAGCATACGCAAGCAGAAATTTCAATGTACAATGATGTTTTTAAAAAAAACAGTCAAAATGTGCTCCACTCGGGCTGAAAACGCTGTTGGGGACATTTCATTAATGTTGACTACAAATCAAAAACTAAGCATTTTTCAGCTGAAATAATGAATGTAGTCCTCTTAATTCTTGCTTCTAAAGCATTCGCAAGCAGAAATTTCAATGTACAATGATGTTTTTAAAAAAACAGTCAAAATGTGCTCCACTCGGGCTGAAAACGCTGTTGGGGACATTTCATTAATGTTGACTATAAATCATAAACTAAGCATTTTTCAGCTGAAATAATGAATGTAGTCCTCTTAATTCTTGCTTCTAAAGCATACGCAAGCAGAAATTTCAATGTACAATGATGTTTTTAAAAAAAACAGTCAAAATGCGCTCCACTCGGGCTGAAAACGCTGTTGGGGACATTTCATTAATGTTGACTACAAATCAAAAACTAAGCATTTTTCAGCTGAAATAATGAATGTAGTCCTCTTAATTCTTGCTTCTAAAGCATACGCAAGCAGAAATTTCAATGTACAATGATGTTTTTAAAAAAAGGGTCAAAATGTGCTCCACTCGGGCTGAAAACGCTTGTTTGGAACATTTCATTAATGTTGACTATAAATCATAAACTAAGCATTTTTCAGCTGAAATAATGAATGTAGTCCTCTTAATTCTTGCTTCTAAAGCATACGCAAGCAGAAATTTCAATGTACAATGATGTTTTTAAAAAAACAGTCAAAATGTGCTCCACTCGGGCTGAAAACGCTTGTTTGGGACATGACATTAATGTTGACTATAAATCATAAACTAAGCATTTTTCAGCTGAAATAATGAATGTAGTCCTCTTAATTCTTGCTTCTAAAGCATACGCAAGCAGAAATTTCAATGTACAATGATGTTTTTAAAAAAAGGGTCAAAATGTGCTCCACTCGGGCTGAAAACGCTTGTTTGGAACATTTCCTTAATGTTGACTATAAATCATAAACTAAGCATTTTTCAGCTGAAATAATGAATGTAGTCCTCTTAATTCTTGCTTCTAAAGCATACGCAAGCAGAAATTTCAATGTACAATGATGTTTTTAAAAAAACAGTCAAAATGTGCTCCACTCGGGCTGAAAACGCTTGTTTGGGACATGACATTAATGTTGACTATAAATCATAAACTAAGCATTTTTCAGCTGAAATAATGAATGTAGTCCTCTTAATTCTTGCTTCTAAAGCATACGCAAGCAGAAATTTCAATGTACAATGATGTTTTTAATAAAACAGTCAAAATGTGCTCCACTCGGGCTGAAAACGCTGTTGGGGACATTTCATTAATGTTGACTATAAATCATAAACTAAGCATTTTTCAGCTGAAATAATGAATGTAGTCCTCTTAATTCTTGCTTCTAAAGCATACGCAAGCAGAAATTTCAATGTACAATGATGTTTTTAAAAAAACAGTCAAAATGTGCTCCACTCGGGCTGAAAACGCTTGTTTGGGACATTACATTAATGTTGACTATAAATCATAAACTAAGCATTTTTCAGCTGAAATAATGAATGTAGTCCTCTTAATTCTTGCTTCTAAAGCATACGCAAACAGAAATTTCAATGTACAATGATGTTTTTAAAAAAACGGTCAAAATGTGCTCCACTCGGGCTGAAAACGCTTGTTCGGAACATTTCCTTAATGTTGACTATAAATCATAAACTAAGCATTTTTCAGCTGAAATAATGAATGTAGTCCTCTTAATTCTTGCTTCTAAAGCATACGCAAGCAGAAATTTCAATGTACAATGATGTTTTTAAAAAAAACAGTCAAAATGCGCTCCACTCGGGCTGAAAACGCTGTTGGGGACATTTCATTAATGTTGACTATAAATCATAAACTAAGCATTTTTCAGCTGAAATAATGAATGTAGTCCTCTTAATTCTTGCTTCTAAAGCATACGCAAGCAGAAATTTCAATGTACAATGATGTTTTTAAAAAAAACAGTCAAAATGCGCTCCACTCGGGCTGAAAACGCTGTTGGGGACATTTCATTAATGTTGACTACAAATCAAAAACTAAGCATTTTTCAGCTGAAATAATGAATGTAGTCCTCTTAATTCTTGCTTCTAAAGCATACGCAAGCAGAAATTTCAATGTACAATGATGTTTTTAAAAAAAGGGTCAAAATGTGCTCCACTCGGGCTGAAAACACTTGTTTGGAACATTTCATTAATGTTGACTATAAATCATAAACTAAGCATTTTTCAGCTGAAATAATGAATGTAGTCCTCTTAATTCTTGCTTCTAAAGCATACGCAAGCAGAAATTTCAATGTACAATGATGTTTTTAAAAAAACAGTCAAAATGTGCTCCACTCGGGCTGAAAACGCTTGTTTGGGACATGACATTAATGTTGACTATAAATCATAAACTAAGCATTTTTCAGCTGAAATAATGAATGTAGTCCTCTTAATTCTTGCTTCTAAAGCATACGCAAGCAGAAATTTCAATGTACAATGATGTTTTTAAAAAAACAGTCAAATTGTGCTCCACTCGGGCTGAAAACGCTTGTTTGGGACATTACATTAATGTTGACTATAAATCATAAACTAAGCATTTTTCAGCTGAAATAATGAATGTAGTCCTCTTAATTCTTGCTTCTAAAGCATACGCAAAAAGAAATTTCAATGTACAATGATGTTTTTTAAAAAATGGTCAAAATGTGCTCCACTCGGGCTGAAAACGCTTGTTCGGAACATTTCCTTAATGTTGACTATAAATCATAAACTAAGCATTTTTCAGCTGAAATAATGAATGTAGTCCTCTTAATTCTTGCTTCTAAAGCATACGCAAGCAGAAATTTCAATGTACAATGATGTTTTAAAAAAAAACAGTCAAAATGCGCTCCACTCGGGCTGAAAACGCTGTTGGGGACATTTCATTAATGTTGACTACAAATCAAAAACTAAGCATTTTTCAGCTGAAATAATGAATGTAGTCCTCTTAATTCTTGCTTCTAAAGCATACGCAAGCAGAAATTTCAATGTACAATGATGTTTTTAAAAAAAGGGTCAAAATGTGCTCCACTCGGGCTGAAAACGCTTGTTTGGAACATTTCATTAATGTTGACTATAAATCATAAACTAAGCATTTTTCAGCTGAAATAATGAATGTAGTCCTCTTAATTCTTGCTTCTAAAGCATACGCAAGCAGAAATTTCAATGTACAATGATGTTTTTAAAAAAACAGTCAAAATGTGCTCCACTCGGGCTGAAAACGCTTGTTTGGGACATGACATTAATGTTGACTATAAATCATAAACTAAGCATTTTTCAGCTGAAATAATGAATGTAGTCCTCTTAATTCTTGCTTCTAAAGCATACGCAAGCAGAAATTTCAATGTACAATGATGTTTTTAAAAAAAGGGTCAAAATGTGCTCCACTCGGGCTGAAAACGCTTGTTTGGAACATTTCATTAATGTTGACTATAAATCATAAACTAAGCATTTTTCAGCTGAAATAATGAATGTAGTCCTCTTAATTCTTGCTTCTAAAGCATACGCAAGCAGAAATTTCAATGTACAATGATGTTTTTAAAAAAACAGTCAAAATGTGCTCCACTCGGGCTGAAAACGCTTGTTTGGGACATGACATTAATGTTGACTATAAATCATAAACTAAGCATTTTTCAGCTGAAATAATGAATGTAGTCCTCTTAATTCTTGCTTCTAAAGCATACGCAAGCAGAAATTTCAATGTACAATGATGTTTTTAAAAAAAGGGTCAAAATGTGCTCCACTCGGGCTGAAAACGCTTGTTTGGAACATTTCCTTAATGTTGACTATAAATCATAAACTAAGCATTTTTCAGCTGAAATAATGAATGTAGTCCTCTTAATTCTTGCTTCTAAAGCATACGCAAGCAGAAATTTCAATGTACAATGATGTTTTTAAAAAAACAGTCAAAATGTGCTCCACTCGGGCTGAAAACGCTTGTTTGGGACATGACATTAATGTTGACTATAAATCATAAACTAAGCATTTTTCAGCTGAAATAATGAATGTAGTCCTCTTAATTCTTGCTTCTAAAGCATACGCAAGCAGAAATTTCAAAGTACAATGATCTTTTTAAAAAAACGGTCAAAATGTGCTCCACTCGGGCTGAAAACGCTTGTTTGGAACATTTCATTAATGTTGACTATAAATCATAAACTAAGCATTTTTCAGCTGAAATAATGAATGTAGTCCTCTTAATTCTTGCTTCTAAAGCATACGCAAGCAGAAATTTCAATGTACAATGATGTTTTTAAAAAAAACAGTCAAAATGTGCTCCACTCGGGCTGAAAACGCTGTTGGGGACATTTCATTAATGTTGACTATAAATCAAAAACTAAGCATTTTTCAGCTGAAATAATGAATGTAGTCCTCTTAATTCTTGCTTCTAAAGCATACGCAAGCAGAAATTTCAATGTACAATGATGTTTTTAAAAAAACAGTCAAAATGTGCTCCACTCGGGCTGAAAACGCTGTTGGGGACATTTCATTAATGTTGACTATAAATCATAAACTAAGCATTTTTCAGCTGAAATAATGAATGTAGTCCTCTTAATTCTTGCTTCTAAAGCATAAGCAAGCAGAAATTTTAATGTACAATGATGTTTTAAAAAAACAGTCAAAATGTGCTCCACTCGGGCTGAAAACGCTTGTTTGGGACATGACATTAATGTTGACTATAAATCATAAACTAAGCATTTTTCAGCTGAAATAATGAATGTAGTCCTCTTAATTCTTGCTTCTAAAGCATACGCAAGCAGAAATTTCAATGTACAATGATGTTTTTAAAAAAAGGGTCAAAATGTGCTCCACTCGGGCTGAAAACGCTTGTTTGGAACATTTCATGTTGACTATAAATCATAAACTAAGCATTTTTCAGCTGAAATAATGAATGTAGTCCTCTTAATTCTCGCTTCTAAAGCATACGCAAGCAGAAATTTCAATGTACAATGATGTTTTTAAAAAAACAGTCAAAATGTGCTCCACTCGGGCTGAAAACACTTGTTTGGGACATGACATTAATGTTAACTATAAATCATAAACTAAGCATTTTTCAGCTGAAATAATGAATGTAGTCCTCTTAATTCTTGCTTCTAAAGCATACGCAAGCAGAAATTTCAATGTACAATGATGTTTTTAAAAAAAGGGTCAAAATGTGCTCCACTCGGGCTGAAAACGCTTGTTTGGAACATTTCATTAATGTTGACTATAAATCATAAACTAAGCATTTTTCAGCTGAAATAATGAATGTAGTCCTCTTAATTCTTGCTTCTAAAGCATACGCAAGCAGAAATTTCAATGTACAATGATGTTTTTAAAAAAAACAGTCAAAATGTGCTCCACTCGGGCTGAAAACGCTGTTGGGGACATTTCATTAATGTTGACTATAAATCAAAAACTAAGCATTTTTCAGCTGAAATAATGAATGTAGTCCTCTTAATTCTTGCTTCTAAAGCATACGCAAGCAGAAATTTCAATGTACAATGATGTTTTTAAAAAAACAGTCAAAATGTGCTCCACTCGGGCTGAAAACGCTGTTGGGGACATTTCATTAATGTTGACTATAAATCATAAACTAAGCATTTTTCAGCTGAAATAATGAATGTAGTCCTCTTAATTCTTGCTTCTAAAGCATAAGCAAGCAGAAATTTTAATGTACAATGATGTTTTAAAAAAACAGTCAAAATGTGCTCCACTCGGGCTGAAAACGCTTGTTTGGGACATGACATTAATGTTGACTATAAATCATAAACTAAGCATTTTTCAGCTGAAATAATGAATGTAGTCCTCTTAATTCTTGCTTCTAAAGCATACGCAAGCAGAAATTTCAATGTACAATGATGTTTTTAAAAAAAGGGTCAAAATGTGCTCCACTCGGGCTGAAAACGCTTGTTTGGAACATTTCATGTTGACTATAAATCATAAACTAAGCATTTTTCAGCTGAAATAATGAATGTAGTCCTCTTAATTCTCGCTTCTAAAGCATACGCAAGCAGAAATTTCAATGTACAATGATGTTTTTAAAAAAACAGTCAAAATGTGCTCCACTCGGGCTGAAAACGCTTGTTTGGGACATGACATTAATGTTAACTATAAATCATAAACTAAGCATTTTTCAGCTGAAATAATGAATGTAGTCCTCTTAATTCTTGCTTCTAAAGAATACGCAAGCAGAAATTTCAATGTACAATGATGTTTTTAAAAAAAGGGTCAAAATGTGCTCCACTCGGGCTGAAAACGCTTGTTTGGAACATTTCATTAATGTTGACTATAAATCATAAACTAAGCATTTTTCAGCTGAAATAATGAATGTAGTCCTCTTAATTCTTGCTTCTAAAGCATACGCAAGCAGAAATTTCAATGTACAATGATGTTTTTAAAAAAAACAGTCAAAATGTGCTCCACTCGGGCTGAAAACGCTGTTGGGGACATTTCATTAATGTTGACTATAAATCAAAAACTAAGCATTTTTCAGCTGAAATAATGAATGTAGTCCTCTTAATTCTTGCTTCTAAAGCATACGCAAGCAGAAATTTCAATGTACAATGATGTTTTTAAAAAAACAGTCAAAATGTGCTCCACTCGGGCTGAAAACGCTGTTGGGGACATTTCATTAATGTTGACTATAAATCATAAACTAAGCATTTTTCAGCTGAAATAATGAATGTAGTCCTCTTAATTCTTGCTTCTAAAGCATACGCAAACAGAAATTTCAATGTACAATGATGTTTTTTAAAAAACGGTCAAAATGTGCTCCACTCGGGCTGAAAACGCCTGTTCGGAACATTTCCTTAATGTTGACTATAAATCATAAACTAAGCATTTTTCAGCTGAAATAATGAATGTAGTCCTCTTAATTCTTGCTTCTAAAGCATACGCAAGCAGAAATTTCAATGTACAATGATGTTTTTAAAAAAAACAGTCAAAATGCGCTCCACTCGGGCTGAAAACGCTGTTGGGGACATTTCATTAATGTTGACTACAAATCAAAAACTAAGCATTTTTCAGCTGAAATAATGAATGTAGTCCTCTTAATTCTTGCTTCTAAAGCATACGCAAGCAGAAATTTCAATGTACAATGATGTTTTTAAAAAAAGGGTCAAAATGTGCTCCACTCGGGCTGAAAACGCTTGTTTGGAACATTTCATTATTGTTGACTATAAATCATAAACTAAGCATTTTTCAGCTGAAATAATGAATGTAGTCCTCTTAATTCTTGCTTCCAAAGCATACGCAAGCAGAAATTTCAATGTACAATGATGTTTTTAAAAAAAACAGTCAAAATGTGCTCCACTCGGGCTGAAAACGCTTGTTTGGAACATTTCATTAATGTTGACTATAAATCATAAACTAAGCATTTTTCAGCTGAAATAATGAATGTAGTCCTCTTAATTCTTGCTTCTAAAGCATACGCAAGCAGAAATTTCAATGTACAATGATGTTTTTAAAAAAACAGTCAAAATGTGCTCCACTCGGGCTGAAAACGCTTGTTTGGGACATGACATTAATGTTGACTATAAATCATAAACTAAGCATTTTTCAGCTGAAATAATGAATGTAGTCCTCTTAATTCTTGCTTCTAAAGCATACGCAAGCAGAAATTTCAATGTACAATGATGTTTTTAAAAAAAGGGTCAAAATGTGCTCCACTCGGGCTGAAAACGCTTGTTTGGAACATTTCCTTAATGTTGACTATAAATCATAAACTAAGCATTTTTCAGCTGAAATAATGAATGTAGTCCTCTTAATTCTTGCTTCTAAAGCATACGCAAGCAGAAATTTCAATGTACAATGATGTTTTTAAAAAAACAGTCAAAATGTGCTCCACTCGGGCTGAAAACGCTTGTTTGGGACATGACATTAATGTTGACTATAAATCATAAACTAAGCATTTTTCAGCTGAAATAATGAATGTAGTCCTCTTAATTCTTGCTTCTAAAGCATACGCAAGCAGAAATTTCAATGTACAATGATGTTTTTAAAAAAACAGTCAAAATGTGCTCCACTCGGGCTGAAAACGCTGTTGGGGACATTTCATTAATGTTGACTATAAATCATAAACTAAGCATTTTTCAGCTGAAATAATGAATGTAGTCCTCTTAATTCTTGCTTCTAAAGCATACGCAAGCAGAAATTTCAATGTACAATGATGTTTTTAAAAAAACAGTCAAAATGTGCTCCACTCGGGCTGAAAACGCTGTTGGGGACATTTCATTAATGTTGACTATAAATCATAAACTAAGCATTTTTCAGCTGAAATAATGAATGTAGTCCTCTTAATTCTTGCTTCTAAAGCATACGCAAGCAGAAATTTCAATGTACAATGATGTTTTTAAAAAAACAGTCAAAATGTGCTCCACTCGGGCTGAAAACGCTTGTTTGGGACATGACATTAATGTTAACTATAAATCATAAACTAAGCATTTTTCAGCTGAAATAATGAATGTAGTCCTCTTAATTCTTGCTTCTAAAGCATACGCAAGCAGAAATTTCAATGTACAATGATGTTTTTAAAAAAAGGGTCAAAATGTGCTCCACTCGGGCTGAAAACGCTTGTTTGGAACATTTCATTAATGTTGACTATAAATCATAAACTAAGCATTTTTCAGCTGAAATAATGAATGTAGTCCTCTTAATTCTTGCTTCTAAAGCATACGCAAGCAGAAATTTCAATGTACAATGATGTATTTAAAAAAAACAGTCAAAATGTGCTCCACTCGGGCTGAAAACGCTGTTGGGGACATTTCATTAATGTTGACTATAAATCAAAAACTAAGCATTTTTCAGCTGAAATAATGAATGTAGTCCTCTTAATTCTTGCTTCTAAAGCATACGCAAGCAGAAATTTCAATGTACAATGATGTTTTTAAAAAAACAGTCAAAATGTGCTCCACTCGGGCTGAAAACGCTGTTGGGGACATTTCATTAATGTTGACTATAAATCATAAACTAAGCATTTTTCAGCTGAAATAATGAATGTAGTCCTCTTAATTCTTGCTTCTAAAGCATACGCAAGCAGAAATTTCAATGTACAATGATGTTTTTAAAAAAAGGGTCAAAATGTGCTCCACTCGGGCTGAAAACGCTTGTTTGGGACATTACATTAATGTTGACTATAAATCATAAACTAAGCATTTTTCAGCTGAAATAATGAATGTAGTCCTCTTAATTCTTGCTTCTAAAGCATACGCAAACAGAAATTTCAATGTACAATGATGTTTTTTAAAAAACGGTCAAAATGTGCTCCACTCGGGCTGAAAACGCTTGTTCGGAACATTTCCTTAATGTTGACTATAAATCATAAACTAAGCATTTTTCAGCTGAAATAATGAATGTAGTCCTCTTAATTCTTGCTTCTAAAGCATACGCAAGCAGAAATTTCAATGTACAATGATGTTTTTAAAAAAAACAGTCAAAATGCGCTCCACTCGGGCTGAAAACGCTGTTGGGGACATTTCATTAATGTTGACTATAAATCATAAACTAAGCATTTTTCAGCTGAAATAATGAATATAGTCCTCTTAATTCTTGCTTCTAAAGCATACGCAAGCAGAAATTTCAATGTACAATGATGTTTTTAAAAAAACGGTCAAAATGTGCTCCACTCGGGCTGAAAACGCTTGTTTGGGACATTACATTAATGTTGACTATAAATCATAAACTAAGCATTTTTCAGCTGAAATAATGAATGTAGTCCTCTTAATTCTTGCTTCTAAAGCATACGCAAGCAGAAATTTCAATGTACAATGATGTTTTTAAAAAAACAGTCAAAATGTGCTCCACTCGGGCTGAAAACGCTTGTTTGGGACATGACATTAATGTTGACTATAAATCATAAACTAAGCATTTTTCAGCTGAAATAATGAATGTAGTCCTCTTAATTCTTGCTTCTAAAGCATACGCAAGCAGAAATTTCAATGTACAATGATGTTTTTAAAAAAACGGTCAAAATGTGCTCCACTCGGGCTGAAAACGCTTGTTCGGAACATTTCCTTAATGTTGACTATAAATCATAAACTAAGCATTTTTCAGCTGAAATAATGAATGTAGTCCTCTTAATTCTTGCTTCTAAAGCATACGCAAGCAGAAATTTCAATGTACAATGATGTTTTTAAAAAAAACAGTCAAAATGCGCTCCACTCGGGCTGAAAACGCTGTTGGGGACATTTCATTAATGTTGACTATAAATCATAAACTAAGCATTTTTCAGCTGAAATAATGAATGTAGTCCTCTTAATTCTTGCTTCTAAAGCATACGCAAGCAGAAATTTCAATGTACAATGATGTTTTTAAAAAAACGGTCAAAATGTGCTCCACTCGGGCTGAAAACGCTTGTTCGGAACATTTCCTTAATGTTGACTATAAATCATAAACTAAGCATTTTTCAGCTGAAATAATGAATGTAGTCCTCTTAATTCTTGCTTCTAAAGCATACGCAAGCAGAAATTTCAATGTACAATGATGTTTTTAAAAAAAACAGTCAAAATGTGCTCCACTCGGGCTGAAAACGCTGTTGGGGACATTTCATTAATGTTGACTACAAATCAAAAACTAAGCATTTTTCAGCTGAAATAATGAATGTAGTCCTCTTAATTCTTGCTTCTAAAGCATTCGCAAGCAGAAATTTCAATGTACAATGATGTTTTTAAAAAAACAGTCAAAATGTGCTCCACTCGGGCTGAAAACGCTGTTGGGGACATTTCATTAATGTTGACTATAAATCATAAACTAAGCATTTTTCAGCTGAAATAATGAATGTAGTCCTCTTAATTCTTGCTTCTAAAGCATACGCAAGCAGAAATTTCAATGTACAATGATGTTTTTAAAAAAACAGTCAAAATGTGCTCCACTCGGGCTGAAAACGCTTGTTTGGGACATGACATTAATGTTGACTATAAATCATAAACTAAGCATTTTTCAGCTGAAATAATGAATGTAGTCCTCTTAATTCTTGCTTCTAAAGCATACGCAAGCAGAAATTTCAATGTACAATGATGTTTTTAAAAAAAGGGTCAAAATGTGCTCCACTCGGGCTGAAAACGCTTGTTTGGAACATTTCATTAATGTTGACTATAAATCATAAACTAAGCATTTTTCAGCTGAAATAATGAATGTAGTCCTCTTAATTCTCGCTTCTAAAGCATACGCAAGCAGAAATTTCAATGTACAATGATGTTTTTAAAAAAACAGTCAAAATGTGCTCCACTCGGGCTGAAAACGCTTGTTTGGGACATGACATTAATGTTAACTATAAATCATAAACTAAGCATTTTTCAGCTGAAATAATGAATGTAGTCCTCTTAATTCTTGCTTCTAAAGCATACGCAAGCAGAAATTTCAATGTACAATGATGTTTTTAAAAAAAGGGTCAAAATGTGCTCCACTCGGGCTGAAAACGCTTGTTTGGAACATTTCATTAATGTTGACTATAAATCATAAACTAAGCATTTTTCAGCTGAAATAATGAATGTAGTCCTCTTAATTCTTGCTTCTAAAGCATACGCAAGCAGAAATTTCAATGTACAATGATGTTTTTAAAAAAAACAGTCAAAATGTGCTCCACTCGGGCTGAAAACGCTGTTGGGGACATTTCATTAATGTTGACTATAAATCAAAAACTAAGCATTTTTCAGCTGAAATAATGAATGTAGTCCTCTTAATTCTTGCTTCTAAAGCATACGCAAGCAGAAATTTCAATGTACAATGATGTTTTTAAAAAAACAGTCAAAATGTGCTCCACTCGGGCTGAAAACGCTGTTGGGGACATTTCATTAATGTTGACTATAAATCATAAACTAAGCATTTTTCAGCTGAAATAATGAATGTAGTCCTCTTAATTCTTGCTTCTAAAGCATACGCAAGCAGAAATTTCAATGTACAATGATGTTTTTAAAAAAACGGTCAAAATGTGCTCCACTCGGGCTGAAAACGCTTGTTTGGGACATTACATTAATGTTGACTATAAATCATAAACTAAGCATTTTTCAGCTGAAATAATGAATGTAGTCCTCTTAATTCTTGCTTCTAAAGCATACGCAAACAGAAATTTCAATGTACAATGATGTTTTTTAAAAAACGGTCAAAATGTGCTCCACTCGGGCTGAAAACGCTTGTTCGGAACATTTCCTTAATGTTGACTATAAATCATAAACTAAGCATTTTTCAGCTGAAATAATGAATGTAGTCCTCTTAATTCTTGCTTCTAAAGCATACGCAAGCAGAAATTTCAATGTACAATGATGTTTTTAAAAAAAACAGTCAAAATGCGCTCCACTCGGGCTGAAAACGCTGTTGGGGACATTTCATTAATGTTGACTACAAATCAAAAACTAAGCATTTTTCAGCTGAAATAATGAATGTAGTCCTCTTAATTCTTGCTTCTAAAGCATACGCAAGCAGAAATTTCAATGTACAATGATGTTTTTAAAAAAAGGGTCAAAATGTGCTCCACTCGGGCTGAAAACGCTTGTTTGGAACATTTCATTAATGTTGACTATAAATCATAAACTAAGCATTTTTCAGCTGAAATAATGAATGTAGTCCTCTTAATTCTTGCTTCCAAAGCATACGCAAGCAGAAATTTCAATGTACAATGATGTTTTAAAAAAAAACAGTCAAAATGTGCTCCACTCGGGCTGAAAACGCTGTTGGGGACATTTCATTAATGTTGACTACAAATCAAAAACTAAGCATTTTTCAGCTGAAATAATGAATGTAGTCCTCTTAATTCTTGCTTCTAAAGCATACGCAAGCAGAAATTTCAATGTACAATGATGTTTTTAAAAAAAACAGTCAAAATGCGCTCCACTCGGGCTGAAAACGCTGTTGGGGACATTTCATTAATGTTGACTATAAATCATAAACTAAGCATTTTTCAGCTGAAATAATGAATGTAGTCCTCTTAATTCTTGCTTCTTAAGCATACGCAAGCAGAAATTTCAATGTACAATGATGTTTTTAAAAAAACGGTCAAAATGTGCTCCACTCGGGCTGAAAACGCTTGTTTGGGACATTACATTAATGTTGACTATAAATCATAAACTAAGCATTTTTCAGCTGAAATAATGAATGTAGTCCTCTTAATTCTTGCTTCTAAAGCATACGCAAGCAGAAATTTCAATGTACAATGATGTTTTTAAAAAAACAGTCAAAATGTGCTCCACTCGGGCTGAAAACGCTTGTTTGGGACATGACATTAATGTTGACTATAAATCATAAACTAAGCATTTTTCAGCTGAAATAATGAATGTAGTCCTCTTAATTCTTGCTTCTAAAGCATACGCAAGCAGAAATTTCAATGTACAATGATGTTTTTAAAAAAACGGTCAAAATGTGCTCCACTCGGGCTGAAAACGCTTGTTCGGAACATTTCCTTAATGTTGACTATAAATCATAAACTAAGCATTTTTCAGCTGAAATAATGAATGTAGTCCTCTTAATTCTTGCTTCTAAAGCATACGCAAGCAGAAATTTCAATGTACAATGATGTTTTTAAAAAAAAACAGTCAAAATGCGCTCCACTCGGGCTGAAAACGCTGTTGGGGACATTTCATTAATGTTGACTATAAATCATAAACTAAGCATTTTTCAGCTGAAATAATGAATGTAGTCCTCTTAATTCTTGCTTCTAAAGCATACGCAAGCAGAAATTTCAATGTACAATGATGTTTTTAAAAAAACGGTCAAAATGTGCTCCACTCGGGCTGAAAACGCTTGTTCGGAACATTTCCTTAATGTTGACTATAAATCATAAACTAAGCATTTTTCAGCTGAAATAATGAATGTAGTCCTCTTAATTCTTGCTTCTAAAGCATACGCAAGCAGAAATTTCAATGTACAATGATGTTTTTAAAAAAAACAGTCAAAATGTGCTCCACTCGGGCTGAAAACGCTGTTGGGGACATTTCATTAATGTTGACTACAAATCAAAAACTAAGCATTTTTCAGCTGAAATAATGAATGTAGTCCTCTTAATTCTTGCTTCTAAAGCATTCGCAAGCAGAAATTTCAATGTACAATGATGTTTTTAAAAAAACAGTCAAAATGTGCTCCACTCGGGCTGAAAACGCTGTTGGGGACATTTCATTAATGTTGACTATAAATCATAAACTAAGCATTTTTCAGCTGAAATAATGAATGTAGTCCTCTTAATTCTTGCTTCTAAAGCATACGCAAGCAGAAATTTCAATGTACAATGATGTTTTTAAAAAAACGGTCAAAATGTGCTCCACTCGGGCTGAAAACGCTTGTTTGGGACATTACATTAATGTTGACTATAAATCATAAACTAAGCATTTTTCAGCTGAAATAATGAATGTAGTCCTCTTAATTCTTGCTTCTAAAGCATACGCAAACAGAAATTTCAATGTACAATGATGTTTTTTAAAAAACGGTCAAAATGCTCCACTCGGGCTGAAAACGCTTGTTCGGAACATTTCCTTAATGTTGACTATAAATCATAAACTAAGCATTTTTCAGCTGAAATAATGAATGTAGTCCTCTTAATTCTTGCTTCTAAAGCATACGCAAGCAGAAATTTCAATGTACAATGATGTTTTTAAAAAAACGGTCAAAATGTGCTCCACTCGGGCTGAAAACGCTTGTTTGGAACATTTCATTAATGTTGACTATAAATCATAAACTAAGCATTTTTCAGCTGAAATAATGAATGTAGTCCTCTTAATTCTTGCTTCTAAAGCATACGCAAGCAGAAATTTCAATGTACAATGATGTTTTTAAAAAAACAGTCAAAATGTGCTCCACTCGGGCTGAAAACGCTGTTGGGGACATTTCATTAATGTTGACTATAAATCATAAACTAAGCATTTTTCAGCTGAAATAATGAATGTAGTCCTCTTAATTCTTGCTTCTAAAGCATACGCAAGCAGAAATTTCAATGTACAATGATGTTTTTAAAAAAAACAGTCAAAATGCGCTCCACTCGGGCTGAAAACGCTGTTGGGGACATTTCATTAATGTTGACTATAAATCATAAACTTAGCATTTTTCAGCTGAAAGAATGAATGTAGTCCTCTTAATTCTTGCTTCTAAAGCATACGCAAGCAGAAATTTCAATGTACAATGATGTTTTTAAAAAAACGGTCAAAATGTGCTCCACTCGGGCTGAAAACGCTTGTTCGGAACATTTCCTTAATGTTGACTATAAATCATAAACTAAGCATTTTTCAGCTGAAATAATGAATGTAGTCCTCTTAATTCTTGCTTCTAAAGCATACGCAAGCAGAAATTTCAATGTACAATGATGTTTTTAAAAAAACAGTCAAAATGTGCTCCACTCGGGCTGAAAACGCTTGTTTGGGACATGACATTAATGTTGACTATAAATCATAAACTAAGCATTTTTCAGCTGAAATAATGAATGTAGTCCTCTTAATTCTTGCTTCTAAAGCATACGAAAGCAGAAATTTCAATGTACAATGATGTTTTTAAAAAAAACAGTCAAAATGTGCTCCACTCGGGCTGAAAACGCTGTTGGGGACATTTCATTAATGTTGACTACAAATCAAAAACTAAGCATTTTTCAGCTGAAATAATGAATGTAGTCCTCTTAATTCTTGCTTCTAAAGCATTCACAAGCAGAAATTTCAATGTACAATGATGTTTTTAAAAAAACAGTCAAAATGTGCTCCACTCGGGCTGAAAACGCTGTTGGGGACATTTCATTAATGTTGACTATAAATCATAAACTAAGCATTTTTCAGCTGAAATAATGAATGTAGTCCTCTTAATTCTTGCTTCTAAAGCATACGCAAGCAGAAATTTCAATGTACAATGATGTTTTTAAAAAAACGGTCAAAATGTGCTCCACTCGGGCTGAAAACGCTTGTTTGGGACATTACATTAATGTTGACTATAAATCATAAACTAAGCATTTTTCAGCTGAAATAATGAATGTAGTCCTCTTAATTCTTGCTTCTAAAGCATACGCAAACAGAAATTTCAATGTACAATGATGTTTTTTAAAAAACGGTCAAAATGTGCTCCACTCGGGCTGAAAACGCTTGTTCGGAACATTTCCTTAATGTTGACTATAAATCATAAACTAAGCATTTTTCAGCTGAAATAATGAATGTAGTCCTCTTAATTCTTGCTTCTAAAGCATACGCAAGCAGAAATTTCAATGTACAATGATGTTTTTAAAAAAAACAGTCAAAATGCGCTCCACTCGGGCTGAAAACGCTGTTGGGGACATTTCATTAATGTTGACTACAAATCAAAAACTAAGCATTTTTCAGCTGAAATAATGAATGTAGTCCTCTTAATTCTTGCTTCTAAAGCATTCGCAAGCAGAAATTTCAATGTACAATGATGTTTTTAAAAAAAGGGTCAAAATGTGCTCCACTCGGGCTGAAAACGCTTGTTTGGAACATTTCATTAATGTTGACTATAAATCATAAACTAAGCATTTTTCAGCTGAAATAATGAATGTAGTCCTCTTAATTCTTGCTTCTAAAGCATACGCAAGCAGAAATTTCAATGTACAATGATGTTTTTAAAAAAACGGTCAAAATGTGCTCCACTCGGGCTGAAAACGCTTGTTTGGGACATGACATTAATGTTGACTATAAATCATAAACTAAGCATTTTTCAGCTGAAATAATGAATGTAGTCCTCTTAATTCTTGCTTCTAAAGCATACGCAAACAGAAATTTCAATGTACAATGATGTTTTTTAAAAAACGGTCAAAATGTGCTCCACTCGGGCTGAAAACGCTTGTTCGGAACATTTCCTTAATGTTGACTATAAATCATAAACTAAGCATTTTTCAGCTGAAATAATGAATGTAGTCCTCTTAATTCTTGCTTCTAAAGCATACGCAAGCAGAAATTTCAATGTACAATGATGTTTTTAAAAAAACGGTCAAAATGTGCTCCACTCGGGCTGAAAACGCTTGTTCGGAACATTTCCTTAATGTTGACTATAAATCATAAACTAAGCATTTTTCAGCTGAAATAATGAATGTAGTCCTCTTAATTCTTGCTTCTAAAGCATACGCAAGCAGAAATTTCAATGTACAATGATGTTTTTAAAAAAAACAGTCAAAATGTGCTCCACTCGGGCTGAAAACGCTGTTGGGGACATTTCATTAATGTTGACTACAAATCAAAAACTAAGCATTTTTCAGCTGAAATAATGAATGTAGTCCTCTTAATTCTTGCTTCTAAAGCATTCGCAAGCAGAAATTTCAATGTACAATGATGTTTTTAAAAAAACAGTCAAAATGTGCTCCACTCGGGCTGAAAACGCTTGTTTGGGACATTACATTAATGTTGACTATAAATCATAAACTAAGCATTTTTCAGCTGAAATAATGAATGTAGTCCTCTTAATTCTTGCTTCTAAAGCATACGCAAACAGAAATTTCAATGTACAATGATGTTTTTTAAAAAACGGTCAAAATGTGCTCCACTCGGGCTGAAAACGCTTGTTCGGAACATTTCCTTAATGTTGACTATAAATCATAAACTAAGCATTTTTCAGCTGAAATAATGAATGTTGTCCTCTTAATTCTTGCTTCTAAAGCATACGCAAGCAGAAATTTCAATGTACAATGATGTTTTTAAAAAAAACAGTCAAAATGCGCTCCACTCGGGCTGAAAACGCTGTTGGGGACATTTCATTAATGTTGACTACAAATCAAAAACTAAGCATTTTTCAGCTGAAATAATGAATGTAGTCCTCTTAATTCTTGCTTCTAAAGCATACGCAAGCAGAAATTTCAATGTACAATGATGTTTTTTAAAAAACGGTCAAAATGTGCTCCACTCGGGCTGAAAACGCTTGTTCGGAACATTTCCTTAATGTTGACTATAAATCATAAACTAAGCATTTTTCAGCTGAAATAATGAATGTAGTCCTCTTAATTCTTGCTTCTAAAGCATACGCAAGCAGAAATTTCAATGTACAATGATGTTTTTAAAAAAAACAGTCAAAATGCGCTCCACTCGGGCTGAAAACGCTGTTGGGGACATTTCATTAATGTTGACTACAAATCAAAAACTAAGCATTTTTCAGCTGAAATAATGAATGTAGTCCTCTTAATTCTTGCTTCTAAAGCATACGCAAGCAGAAATTTCAATGTACAATGATGTTTTTAAAAAAAACAGTCAAAATGCGCTCCACTCGGGCTGAAAACGCTGTTGGGGACATTTCATTAATGTTGACTATAAATCATAAACTAAGCATTTTTCAGCTGAAATAATGAATGTAGTCCTCTTAATTCTTGCTTCTTAAGCATACGCAAGCAGAAATTTCAATGTACAATGATGTTTTTAAAAAAACGGTCAAAATGTGCTCCACTCGGGCTGAAAACGCTTGTTTGGGACATTACATTAATGTTGACTATAAATCATAAACTAAGCATTTTTCAGCTGAAATAATGAATGTAGTCCTCTTAATTCTTGCTTCTAAAGCATACGCAAGCAGAAATTTCAATGTACAATGATGTTTTTAAAAAAACAGTCAAAATGTGCTCCACTCGGGCTGAAAACGCTTGTTTGGGACATGACATTAATGTTGACTATAAATCATAAACTAAGCATTTTTCAGCTGAAATAATGAATGTAGTCCTCTTAATTCTTGCTTCTAAAGCATACGCAAGCAGAAATTTCAATGTACAATGATGTTTTTAAAAAAACGGTCAAAATGTGCTCCACTCGGGCTGAAAACGCTTGTTCGGAACATTTCCTTAATGTTGACTATAAATCATAAACTAAGCATTTTTCAGCTGAAATAATGAATGTAGTCCTCTTAATTCTTGCTTCTAAAGCATACGCAAGCAGAAATTTCAATGTACAATGATGTTTTTAAAAAAAACAGTCAAAATGCGCTCCACTCGGGCTGAAAACGCTGTTGGGGACATTTCATTAATGTTGACTATAAATCATAAACTAAGCATTTTTCAGCTGAAATAATGAATGTAGTCCTCTTAATTCTTGCTTCTAAAGCATACGCAAGCAGAAATTTCAATGTACAATGATGTTTTTAAAAAAACGGTCAAAATGTGCTCCACTCGGGCTGAAAACGCTTGTTCGGAACATTTCCTTAATGTTGACTATAAATCATAAACTAAGCATTTTTCAGCTGAAATAATGAATGTAGTCCTCTTAATTCTTGCTTCTAAAGCATACGCAAGCAGAAATTTCAATGTACAATGATGTTTTTAAAAAAAACAGTCAAAATGTGCTCCACTCGGGCTGAAAACGCTGTTGGGGACATTTCATTAATGTTGACTACAAATCAAAAACTAAGCATTTTTCAGCTGAAATAATGAATGTAGTCCTCTTAATTCTTGCTTCTAAAGCATTCGCAAGCAGAAATTTCAATGTACAATGATGTTTTTAAAAAAACAGTCAAAATGTGCTCCACTCGGGCTGAAAACGCTGTTGGGGACATTTCATTAATGTTGACTATAAATCATAAACTAAGCATTTTTCAGCTGAAATAATGAATGTAGTCCTCTTAATTCTTGCTTCTAAAGCATACGCAAGCAGAAATTTCAATGTACAATGATGTTTTTAAAAAAACGGTCAAAATGTGCTCCACTCGGGCTGAAAACGCTTGTTTGGGACATTACATTAATGTTGACTATAAATCATAAACTAAGCATTTTTCAGCTGAAATAATGAATGTAGTCCTCTTAATTCTTGCTTCTAAAGCATACGCAAACAGAAATTTCAATGTACAATGATGTTTTTTAAAAAACGGTCAAAATGTGCTCCACTCGGGCTGAAAACGCTTGTTCGGAACATTTCCTTAATGTTGACTATAAATCATAAACTAAGCATTTTTCAGCTGAAATAATGAATGTAGTCCTCTTAATTCTTGCTTCTAAAGCATACGCAAGCAGAAATTTCAATGTACAATGATGTTTTTAAAAAAAACAGTCAAAATGCGCTCCACTCGGGCTGAAAACGCTGTTGGGGACATTTCATTAATGTTGACTACAAATCAAAAACTAAGCATTTTTCAGCTGAAATAATGAATGTAGTCCTCTTAATTCTTGCTTCTAAAGCATTCGCAAGCAGAAATTTCAATGTACAATGATGTTTTTAAAAAAAGGGTCAAAATGTGCTCCACTCGGGCTGAAAACGCTTGTTTGGAACATTTCATTAATGTTGACTATAAATCATAAACTAAGCATTTTTCAGCTGAAATAATGAATGTAGTCCTCTTAATTCTTGCTTCTAAAGCATACGCAAGCAGAAATTTCAATGTACAATGATGTTTTTAAAAAAACGGTCAAAATGTGCTCCACTCGGGCTGAAAACGCTTGTTTGGGACATGACATTAATGTTGACTATAAATCATAAACTAAGCATTTTTCAGCTGAAATAATGAATGTAGTCCTCTTAATTCTTGCTTCTAAAGCATACGCAAACAGAAATTTCAATGTACAATGATGTTTTTTAAAAAACGGTCAAAATGTGCTCCACTCGGGCTGAAAACGCTTGTTCGGAACATTTCCTTAATGTTGACTATAAATCATAAACTAAGCATTTTTCAGCTGAAATAATGAATGTAGTCCTCTTAATTCTTGCTTCTAAAGCATACGCAAGCAGAAATTTCAATGTACAATGATGTTTTTAAAAAAACGGTCAAAATGTGCTCCACTCGGGCTGAAAACGCTTGTTCGGAACATTTCCTTAATGTTGACTATAAATCATAAACTAAGCATTTTTCAGCTGAAATAATGAATGTAGTCCTCTTAATTCTTGCTTCTAAAGCATACGCAAGCAGAAATTTCAATGTACAATGATGTTTTTAAAAAAAACAGTCAAAATGTGCTCCACTCGGGCTGAAAACGCTGTTGGGGACATTTCATTAATGTTGACTACTAATCAAAAACTAAGCATTTTTCAGCTGAAATAATGAATGTAGTCCTCTTAATTCTTGCTTCTAAAGCATTCGCAAGCAGAAATTTCAATGTACAATGATGTTTTTAAAAAAACAGTCAAAATGTGCTCCACTCGGGCTGAAAACGCTGTTGGGGACATTTCATTAATGTTGACTATAAATCATAAACTAAGCATTTTTCAGCTGAAATAATGAATGTAGTCCTCTTAATTCTTGCTTCTAAAGCATACGCAAGCAGAAATTTCAATGTACAATGATGTTTTTAAAAAAACGGTCAAAATGTGCTCCACTCGGGCTGAAAACGCTTGTTTGGGACATTACATTAATGTTGACTATAAATCATAAACTAAGCATTTTTCAGCTGAAATAATGAATGTAGTCCTCTTAATTCTTGCTTCTAAAGCATACGCAAACAGAAATTTCAATGTACAATGATGTTTTTTAAAAAACGGTCAAAATGTGCTCCACTCGGGCTGAAAACGCTTGTTCGGAACATTTCCTTAATGTTGACTATAAATCATAAACTAAGCATTTTTCAGCTGAAATAATGAATGTAGTCCTCTTAATTCTTGCTTCTAAAGCATACGCAAGCAGAAATTTCAATGTACAATGATGTTTTTAAAAAAAACAGTCAAAATGCGCTCCACTCGGGCTGAAAACGCTGTTGGGGACATTTCATTAATGTTGACTACAAATCAAAAACTAAGCATTTTTCAGCTGAAATAATGAATGTAGTCCTCTTAATTCTTGCTTCTAAAGCATTCGCAAGCAGAAATTTCAATGTACAATGATGTTTTTAAAAAAACAGTCAAAATGTGCTCCACTCGGGCTGAAAACGCTGTTGGGGACATTTCATTAATGTTGACTATAAATCATAAACTAAGCATTTTTCAGCTGAAATAATGAATGTAGTCCTCTTAATTCTTGCTTCTAAAGCATACGCAAGCAGAAATTTCAATGTACAATGATGTTTTTAAAAAAACGGTCAAAATGTGCTCCACTCGGGCTGAAAACGCTTGTTTGGGACATTACATTAATGTTGACTATAAATCATAAACTAAGCATTTTTCAGCTGAAATAATGAATGTAGTCCTCTTAATTCTTGCTTCTAAAGCATACGCAAACAGAAATTTCAATGTACAATGATGTTTTTTAAAAAACGGTCAAAATGTGCTCCACTCGGGCTGAAAACGCTTGTTCGGAACATTTCCTTAATGTTGACTATAAATCATAAACTAAGCATTTTTCAGCTGAAATAATGAATGTTGTCCTCTTAATTCTTGCTTCTAAAGCATACGCAAGCAGAAATTTCAATGTACAATGATGTTTTTAAAAAAAACAGTCAAAATGCGCTCCACTCGGGCTGAAAACGCTGTTGGGGACATTTCATTAATGTTGACTACAAATCAAAAACTAAGCATTTTTCAGCTGAAATAATGAATGTAGTCCTCTTAATTCTTGCTTCTAAAGCATACGCAAGCAGAAATTTCAATGTACAATGATGTTTTTTAAAAAACGGTCAAAATGTGCTCCACTCGGGCTGAAAACGCTTGTTCGGAACATTTCCTTAATGTTGACTATAAATCATAAACTAAGCATTTTTCAGCTGAAATAATGAATGTAGTCCTCTTAATTCTTGCTTCTAAAGCATACGCAAGCAGAAATTTCAATGTACAATGATGTTTTTAAAAAAAACAGTCAAAATGCGCTCCACTCGGGCTGAAAACGCTGTTGGGGACATTTCATTAATGTTGACTACAAATCAAAAACTAAGCATTTTTCAGCTGAAATAATGAATGTAGTCCTCTTAATTCTTGCTTCTAAAGCATACGCAAGCAGAAATTTCAATGTACAATGATGTTTTTAAAAAAAACAGTCAAAATGCGCTCCACTCGGGCTGAAAACGCTGTTGGGGACATTTCATTAATGTTGACTATAAATCATAAACTAAGCATTTTTCAGCTGAAATAATGAATGTAGTCCTCTTAATTCTTGCTTCTTAAGCATACGCAAGCAGAAATTTCAATGTACAATGATGTTTTTAAAAAAACGGTCAAAATGTGCTCCACTCGGGCTGAAAACGCTTGTTTGGGACATTACATTAATGTTGACTATAAATCATAAACTAAGCATTTTTCAGCTGAAATAATGAATGTAGTCCTCTTAATTCTTGCTTCTAAAGCATACGCAAGCAGAAATTTCAATGTACAATGATGTTTTTAAAAAAACAGTCAAAATGTGCTCCACTCGGGCTGAAAACGCTTGTTTGGGACATGACATTAATGTTGACTATAAATCATAAACTAAGCATTTTTCAGCTGAAATAATGAATGTAGTCCTCTTAATTCTTGCTTCTAAAGCATACGCAAGCAGAAATTTCAATGTACAATGATGTTTTTAAAAAAACGGTCAAAATGTGCTCCACTCGGGCTGAAAACGCTTGTTCGGAACATTTCCTTAATGTTGACTATAAATCATAAACTAAGCATTTTTCAGCTGAAATAATGAATGTAGTCCTCTTAATTCTTGCTTCTAAAGCATACGCAAGCAGAAATTTCAATGTACAATGATGTTTTTAAAAAAAACAGTCAAAATGCGCTCCACTCGGGCTGAAAACGCTGTTGGGGACATTTCATTAATGTTGACTATAAATCATAAACTAAGCATTTTTCAGCTGAAATAATGAATGTAGTCCTCTTAATTCTTGCTTCTAAAGCATACGCAAGCAGAAATTTCAATGTACAATGATGTTTTTAAAAAAACGGTCAAAATGTGCTCCACTCGGGCTGAAAACGCTTGTTCGGAACATTTCCTTAATGTTGACTATAAATCATAAACTAAGCATTTTTCAGCTGAAATAATGAATGTAGTCCTCTTAATTCTTGCTTCTAAAGCATACGCAAGCAGAAATTTCAATGTACAATGATGTTTTTAAAAAAAACAGTCAAAATGTGCTCCACTCGGGCTGAAAACGCTGTTGGGGACATTTCATTAATGTTGACTACAAATCAAAAACTAAGCATTTTTCAGCTGAAATAATGAATGTAGTCCTCTTAATTCTTGCTTCTAAAGCATTCGCAAGCAGAAATTTCAATGTACAATGATGTTTTTAAAAAAACAGTCAAAATGTGCTCCACTCGGGCTGAAAACGCTGTTGGGGACATTTCATTAATGTTGACTATAAATCATAAACTAAGCATTTTTCAGCTGAAATAATGAATGTAGTCCTCTTAATTCTTGCTTCTAAAGCATACGCAAGCAGAAATTTCAATGTACAATGATGTTTTTAAAAAAACGGTCAAAATGTGCTCCACTCGGGCTGAAAACGCTTGTTTGGGACATTACATTAATGTTGACTATAAATCATAAACTAAGCATTTTTCAGCTGAAATAATGAATGTAGTCCTCTTAATTCTTGCTTCTAAAGCATACGCAAACAGAAATTTCAATGTACAATGATGTTTTTTAAAAAACGGTCAAAATGTGCTCCACTCGGGCTGAAAACGCTTGTTCGGAACATTTCCTTAATGTTGACTATAAATCATAAACTAAGCATTTTTCAGCTGAAATAATGAATGTAGTCCTCTTAATTCTTGCTTCTAAAGCATACGCAAGCAGAAATTTCAATGTACAATGATGTTTTTAAAAAAAACAGTCAAAATGCGCTCCACTCGGGCTGAAAACGCTGTTGGGGACATTTCATTAATGTTGACTACAAATCAAAAACTAAGCATTTTTCAGCTGAAATAATGAATGTAGTCCTCTTAATTCTTGCTTCTAAAGCATTCGCAAGCAGAAATTTCAATGTACAATGATGTTTTTAAAAAAAGGGTCAAAATGTGCTCCACTCGGGCTGAAAACGCTTGTTTGGAACATTTCATTAATGTTGACTATAAATCATAAACTAAGCATTTTTCAGCTGAAATAATGAATGTAGTCCTCTTAATTCTTGCTTCTAAAGCATACGCAAGCAGAAATTTCAATGTACAATGATGTTTTTAAAAAAACGGTCAAAATGTGCTCCACTCGGGCTGAAAACGCTTGTTTGGGACATGACATTAATGTTGACTATAAATCATAAACTAAGCATTTTTCAGCTGAAATAATGAATGTAGTCCTCTTAATTCTTGCTTCTAAAGCATACGCAAACAGAAATTTCAATGTACAATGATGTTTTTTAAAAAACGGTCAAAATGTGCTCCACTCGGGCTGAAAACGCTTGTTCGGAACATTTCCTTAATGTTGACTATAAATCATAAACTAAGCATTTTTCAGCTGAAATAATGAATGTAGTCCTCTTAATTCTTGCTTCTAAAGCATACGCAAACAGAAATTTCAATGTACAATGATGTTTTTAAAAAAACGGTCAAAATGTGCTCCACTCGGGCTGAAAACGCTTGTTTGGAACATTTCATTAATGTTGACTATAAATCATAAACTAAGCATTTTTCAGCTGAAATAATGAATGTAGTCCTCTTAATTCTTGCTTCTAAAGCATACGCAAGCAGAAATTTCAATGTACAATGATGTTTTTAAAAAAAACAGTCAAAATGTGCTCCACTCGGGCTGAAAACGCTGTTGGGGACATTTCATTAATGTTGACTACAAATCAAAAACTAAGCATTTTTCAGCTGAAATAATGAATGTAGTCCTCTTAATTCTTGCTTCTAAAGCATTCGCAAGCAGAAATTTCAATGTACAATGATGTTTTTAAAAAAACGGTCAAAATGTGCTCCACTCGGGCTGAAAACGCTTGTTTGGGACATGACATTAATGTTGACTATAAATCATAAACTAAGCATTTTTCAGCTGAAATAATGAATGTAGTCCTCTTAATTCTTGCTTCTAAAGCATACGCAAGCAGAAATTTCAATGTACAATGATGTTTTTAAAAAAACAGTCAAAATGTGCTCCACTCGGGCTGAAAACGCTTGTTTGGGACATTACATTAATGTTGACTATAAATCATAAACTAAGCATTTTTCAGCTGAAATAATGAATGTAGTCCTCTTAATTCTTGCTTCTAAAGCATACGCAAGCAGAAATTTCAATGTACAATGATGTTTTTAAAAAAACAGTCAAAATGTGCTCCACTCGGGCTGAAAACGCTTGTTTGGGACATGACATTAATGTTGACTATAAATCATAAACTAAGCATTTTTCAGCTGAAATAATGAATGTAGTCCTCTTAATTCTTGCTTCTAAAGCATACGCAAGCAGAAATTTCAATGTACAATGATGTTTTTAAAAAAACGGTCAAAATGTGCTCCACTCGGGCTGAAAACGCTTGTTCGGAACATTTCCTTAATGTTGACTATAAATCATAAACTAAGCATTTTTCAGCTGAAATAATGAATGTAGTCCTCTTAATTCTTGCTTCTAAAGCATACGCAAGCAGAAATTTCAATGTACAATGATGTTTTTAAAAAAAAACAGTCAAAATGCGCTCCACTCGGGCTGAAAACGCTGTTGGGGACATTTCATTAATGTTGACTATAAATCATAAACTAAGCATTTTTCAGCTGAAATAATGAATGTAGTCCTCTTAATTCTTGCTTCTAAAGCATACGCAAGCAGAAATTTCAATGTACAATGATGTTTTTAAAAAAACGGTCAAAATGTGCTCCACTCGGGCTGAAAACGCTTGTTCGGAACATTTCCTTAATGTTGACTATAAATCATAAACTAAGCATTTTTCAGCTGAAATAATGAATGTAGTCCTCTTAATTCTTGCTTCTAAAGCATACGCAAGCAGAAATTTCAATGTACAATGATGTTTTTAAAAAAAACAGTCAAAATGTGCTCCACTCGGGCTGAAAACGCTGTTGGGGACATTTCATTAATGTTGACTACAAATCAAAAACTAAGCATTTTTCAGCTGAAATAATGAATGTAGTCCTCTTAATTCTTGCTTCTAAAGCATTCGCAAGCAGAAATTTCAATGTACAATGATGTTTTTAAAAAAACAGTCAAAATGTGCTCCACTCGGGCTGAAAACGCTGTTGGGGACATTTCATTAATGTTGACTATAAATCATAAACTAAGCATTTTTCAGCTGAAATAATGAATGTAGTCCTCTTAATTCTTGCTTCTAAAGCATACGCAAGCAGAAATTTCAATGTACAATGATGTTTTTAAAAAAACGGTCAAAATGTGCTCCACTCGGGCTGAAAACGCTTGTTTGGGACATTACATTAATGTTGACTATAAATCATAAACTAAGCATTTTTCAGCTGAAATAATGAATGTAGTCCTCTTAATTCTTGCTTCTAAAGCATACGCAAACAGAAATTTCAATGTACAATGATGTTTTTTAAAAAACGGTCAAAATGCTCCACTCGGGCTGAAAACGCTTGTTCGGAACATTTCCTTAATGTTGACTATAAATCATAAACTAAGCATTTTTCAGCTGAAATAATGAATGTAGTCCTCTTAATTCTTGCTTCTAAAGCATACGCAAGCAGAAATTTCAATGTACAATGATGTTTTTAAAAAAACGGTCAAAATGTGCTCCACTCGGGCTGAAAACGCTTGTTTGGAACATTTCATTAATGTTGACTATAAATCATAAACTAAGCATTTTTCAGCTGAAATAATGAATGTAGTCCTCTTAATTCTTGCTTCTAAAGCATACGCAAGCAGAAATTTCAATGTACAATGATGTTTTTAAAAAAACAGTCAAAATGTGCTCCACTCGGGCTGAAAACGCTGTTGGGGACATTTCATTAATGTTGACTATAAATCATAAACTAAGCATTTTTCAGCTGAAATAATGAATGTAGTCCTCTTAATTCTTGCTTCTAAAGCATACGCAAGCAGAAATTTCAATGTACAATGATGTTTTTAAAAAAAACAGTCAAAATGCGCTCCACTCGGGCTGAAAACGCTGTTGGGGACATTTCATTAATGTTGACTATAAATCATAAACTTAGCATTTTTCAGCTGAAAGAATGAATGTAGTCCTCTTAATTCTTGCTTCTAAAGCATACGCAAGCAGAAATTTCAATGTACAATGATGTTTTTAAAAAAACGGTCAAAATGTGCTCCACTCGGGCTGAAAACGCTTGTTCGGAACATTTCCTTAATGTTGACTATAAATCATAAACTAAGCATTTTTCAGCTGAAATAATGAATGTAGTCCTCTTAATTCTTGCTTCTAAAGCATACGCAAGCAGAAATTTCAATGTACAATGATGTTTTTAAAAAAACAGTCAAAATGTGCTCCACTCGGGCTGAAAACGCTTGTTTGGGACATGACATTAATGTTGACTATAAATCATAAACTAAGCATTTTTCAGCTGAAATAATGAATGTAGTCCTCTTAATTCTTGCTTCTAAAGCATACGAAAGCAGAAATTTCAATGTACAATGATGTTTTTAAAAAAAACAGTCAAAATGTGCTCCACTCGGGCTGAAAACGCTGTTGGGGACATTTCATTAATGTTGACTACAAATCAAAAACTAAGCATTTTTCAGCTGAAATAATGAATGTAGTCCTCTTAATTCTTGCTTCTAAAGCATTCACAAGCAGAAATTTCAATGTACAATGATGTTTTTAAAAAAACAGTCAAAATGTGCTCCACTCGGGCTGAAAACGCTGTTGGGGACATTTCATTAATGTTGACTATAAATCATAAACTAAGCATTTTTCAGCTGAAATAATGAATGTAGTCCTCTTAATTCTTGCTTCTAAAGCATACGCAAGCAGAAATTTCAATGTACAATGATGTTTTTAAAAAAACGGTCAAAATGTGCTCCACTCGGGCTGAAAACGCTTGTTTGGGACATTACATTAATGTTGACTATAAATCATAAACTAAGCATTTTTCAGCTGAAATAATGAATGTAGTCCTCTTAATTCTTGCTTCTAAAGCATACGCAAACAGAAATTTCAATGTACAATGATGTTTTTTAAAAAACGGTCAAAATGTGCTCCACTCGGGCTGAAAACGCTTGTTCGGAACATTTCCTTAATGTTGACTATAAATCATAAACTAAGCATTTTTCAGCTGAAATAATGAATGTAGTCCTCTTAATTCTTGCTTCTAAAGCATACGCAAGCAGAAATTTCAATGTACAATGATGTTTTTAAAAAAAACAGTCAAAATGCGCTCCACTCGGGCTGAAAACGCTGTTGGGGACATTTCATTAATGTTGACTACAAATCAAAAACTAAGCATTTTTCAGCTGAAATAATGAATGTAGTCCTCTTAATTCTTGCTTCTAAAGCATTCGCAAGCAGAAATTTCAATGTACAATGATGTTTTTAAAAAAAGGGTCAAAATGTGCTCCACTCGGGCTGAAAACGCTTGTTTGGAACATTTCATTAATGTTGACTATAAATCATAAACTAAGCATTTTTCAGCTGAAATAATGAATGTAGTCCTCTTAATTCTTGCTTCTAAAGCATACGCAAGCAGAAATTTCAATGTACAATGATGTTTTTAAAAAAACGGTCAAAATGTGCTCCACTCGGGCTGAAAACGCTTGTTTGGGACATGACATTAATGTTGACTATAAATCATAAACTAAGCATTTTTCAGCTGAAATAATGAATGTAGTCCTCTTAATTCTTGCTTCTAAAGCATACGCAAGCAGAAATTTCAATGTACAATGATGTTTTTAAAAAAACAGTCAAAATGTGCTCCACTCGGGCTGAAAACGCTTGTTTGGGACATTACATTAATGTTGACTATAAATCATAAACTAAGCATTTTTCAGCTGAAATAATGAATGTAGTCCTCTTAATTCTTGCTTCTAAAGCATACGCAAAAAGAAATTTCAATGTACAATGATGTTTTTTAAAAAACGGTCAAAATGTGCTCCACTCGGGCTGAAAACGCTTGTTCGGAACATTTCATTAATGTTGACTATAAATCATAAACTAAGCATTTTTCAGCTGAAATAATGAATGTAGTCCTCTTAATTCTTGCTTCTAAAGCATACGCAAGCAGAAATTTCAATGTACAATGATGTTTTTAAAAAAAACAGTCAAAATGCGCTCCACTCGGGCTGAAAACGCTGTTGGGGACATTTCATTAATGTTGACTACAAATCAAAAACTAAGCATTTTTCAGCTGAAATAATGAATGTAGTCCTCTTAATTCTTGCTTCTAAAGCATACGCAAGCAGAAATTTCAATGTACAATGATGTTTTTAAAAAAAGGGTCAAAATGTGCTCCACTCGGGCTGAAAACGCTTGTTTGGAACATTTCATTAATGTTGACTATAAATCATAAACTAAGCATTTTTCAGCTGAAATAATGAATGTAGTCCTCTTAATTCTTGCTTCTAAAGCATACGCAAGCAGAAATTTCAATGTACAATGATGTTTTTAAAAAAACAGTCAAAATGTGCTCCACTCGGGCTGAAAACGCTGTTGGGGACATGACATTAATGTTGACTATAAATCATAAACTAAGCATTTTTCAGCTGAAATAATGAATGTAGTCCTCTTAATTCTTGCTTCTAAAGCATACGCAAGCAGAAATTTCAATGTACAATGATGTTTTTAAAAAAAGGGTCAAAATGTGCTCCACTCGGGCTGAAAACGCTGTTGGGGACATTTCATTAATGTTGACTACAAATCAAAAACTAAGCATTTTTCAGCTGAAATAATGAATGTAGTCCTCTTAATTCTTGCTTCTAAAGCATACGCAAGCAGAAATTTCAATGTACAATGATGTTTTTAAAAAAAGGGTCAAAATGTGCTCCACTCGGGCTGAAAACGCTTGTTTGGAACATTTCATTAATGTTGACTATAAATCATAAACTAAGCATTTTTCAGCTGAAATAATGAATGTAGTCCTCTTAATTCTTGCTTCTAAAGCATACGCAAGCAGAAATTTCAATGTACAATGATGTTTTTAAAAAAAACAGTCAAAATGCGCTCCACTCGGGCTGAAAACGCTGTTGGGGACATTTCATTAATGTTGACTACAAATCAAAAACTAAGCATTTTTCAGCTGAAATAATGAATGTAGTCCTCTTAATTCTTGCTTCTAAAGCATACGCAAGCAGAAATTTCAATGTACAATGATGTTTTTAAAAAAAGGGTCAAAATGTGCTCCACTCGGGCTGAAAACGCTTGTTTGGAACATTTCATTAATGTTGACTATAAATCATAAACTAAGCATTTTTCAGCTGAAATAATGAATGTAGTCCTCTTAATTCTTGCTTCTAAAGCATACGCAAGCAGAAATTTCAATGTACAATGATGTTTTTAAAAAAACAGTCAAAATGTGCTCCACTCGGGCTGAAAACGCTTGTTTGGGACATGACATTAATGTTGACTATAAATCATAAACTAAGCATTTTTCAGCTGAAATAATGAATGTAGTCCTCTTAATTCTTGCTTCTAAAGCATACGCAAGCAGAAATTTCAATGTACAATGATGTTTTTAAAAAAACGGTCAAAATGTGCTCCACTCGGGCTGAAAACGCTTGTTTGGAACATTTCATTAATGTTGACTATAAATCATAAACTAAGCATTTTTCAGCTGAAATAATGAATGTAGTCCTCTTAATTCTTGCTTCTAAAGCATACGCAAGCAGAAATTTCAATGTACAATGATGTTTTTAAAAAAACAGTCAAAATGTGCTCCACTCGGGCTGAAAACGCTGTTGGGGACATTTCATTAATGTTGACTATAAATCATAAACTAAGCATTTTTCAGCTGAAATAATGAATGTAGTCCTCTTAATTCTTGCTTCTAAAGCATACGCAAGCAGAAATTTCAATGTACAATGATGTTTTTAAAAAAAACAGTCAAAATGCGCTCCACTCGGGCTGAAAACGCTGTTGGGGACATTTCATTAATGTTGACTATAAATCATAAACTAAGCATTTTTCAGCTGAAATAATGAATGTAGTCCTCTTAATTCTTGCTTCTAAAGCATACGCAAGCAGAAATTTCAATGTACAATGATGTTTTTAAAAAAACGGTCAAAATGTGCTCCACTCGGGCTGAAAACGCTTGTTCGGAACATTTCCTTAATGTTGACTATAAATCATAAACTAAGCATTTTTCAGCTGAAATAATGAATGTAGTCCTCTTAATTCTTGCTTCTAAAGCATACGCAAGCAGAAATTTCAATGTACAATGATGTTTTTAAAAAAACAGTCAAAATGTGCTCCACTCGGGCTGAAAACGCTTGTTTGGGACATGACATTAATGTTGACTATAAATCATAAACTAAGCATTTTTCAGCTGAAATAATGAATGTAGTCCTCTTAATTCTTGCTTCTAAAGCATACGCAAGCAGAAATTTCAATGTACAATGATGTTTTTAAAAAAAGGGTCAAAATGTGCTCCACTCGGGCTGAAAACGCTTGTTTGGAACATTTCATTAATGTTGACTATAAATCATAAACTAAGCATTTTTCAGCTGAAATAATGAATGTAGTCCTCTTAATTCTTGCTTCTAAAGCATACGCAAGCAGAAATTTCAATGTACAATGATGTTTTTAAAAAAACAGTCAAAATGTGCTCCACTCGGGCTGAAAACGCTTGTTTGGGACATGACATTAATGTTGACTATAAATCATAAACTAAGCATTTTTCAGCTGAAATAATGAATGTAGTCCTCTTAATTCTTGCTTCTAAAGCATACGCAAGCAGAAATTTCAATGTACAATGATGTTTTTAAAAAAAGGGTCAAAATGTGCTCCACTCGGGCTGAAAACGCTTGTTTGGAACATTTCCTTAATGTTGACTATAAATCATAAACTAAGCATTTTTCAGCTGAAATAATGAATGTAGTCCTCTTAATTCTTGCTTCTAAAGCATACGCAAGCAGAAATTTCAATGTACAATGATGTTTTTAAAAAAACAGTCAAAATGTGCTCCACTCGGGCTGAAAACGCTTGTTTGGGACATGACATTAATGTTGACTATAAATCATAAACTAAGCATTTTTCAGCTGAAATAATGAATGTAGTCCTCTTAATTCTTGCTTCTAAAGCATACGCAAGCAGAAATTTCAATGTACAATGATGTTTTTAAAAAAACAGTCAAAATGTGCTCCACTCGGGCTGAAAACGCTGTTGGGGACATTTCATTAATGTTGACTATAAATCATAAACTAAGCATTTTTCAGCTGAAATAATGAATGTAGTCCTCTTAATTCTTGCTTCTAAAGCATACGCAAGCAGAAATTTCAATGTACAATGATGTTTTTAAAAAAACAGTCAAAATGTGCTCCACTCGGGCTGAAAACGCTGTTGGGGACATTTCATTAATGTTGACTATAAATCATAAACTAAGCATTTTTCAGCTGAAATAATGAATGTAGTCCTCTTAATTCTTGCTTCTAAAGCATACGCAAGCAGAAATTTCAATGTACAATGATGTTTTTAAAAAAACAGTCAAAATGTGCTCCACTCGGGCTGAAAACGCTTGTTTGGGACATTACATTAATGTTGACTATAAATCATAAACTAAGCATTTTTCAGCTGAAATAATGAATGTAGTCCTCTTAATTCTTGCTTCTAAAGCATACGCAAACAGAAATTTCAATGTACAATGATGTTTTTAAAAAAACGGTCAAAATGTGCTCCACTCGGGCTGAAAACGCTTGTTCGGAACATTTCCTTAATGTTGACTATAAATCATAAACTAAGCATTTTTCAGCTGAAATAATGAATGTAGTCCTCTTAATTCTTGCTTCTAAAGCATACGCAAGCAGAAATTTCAATGTACAATGATGTTTTTAAAAAAAACAGTCAAAATGCGCTCCACTCGGGCTGAAAACGCTGTTGGGGACATTTCATTAATGTTGACTATAAATCATAAACTAAGCATTTTTCAGCTGAAATAATGAATGTAGTCCTCTTAATTCTTGCTTCTAAAGCATACGCAAGCAGAAATTTCAATGTACAATGATGTTTTTAAAAAAAACAGTCAAAATGCGCTCCACTCGGGCTGAAAACGCTGTTGGGGACATTTCATTAATGTTGACTACAAATCAAAAACTAAGCATTTTTCAGCTGAAATAATGAATGTAGTCCTCTTAATTCTTGCTTCTAAAGCATACGCAAGCAGAAATTTCAATGTACAATGATGTTTTTAAAAAAAGGGTCAAAATGTGCTCCACTCGGGCTGAAAACGCTTGTTTGGAACATTTCATTAATGTTGACTATAAATCATAAACTAAGCATTTTTCAGCTGAAATAATGAATGTAGTCCTCTTAATTCTTGCTTCTAAAGCATACGCAAGCAGAAATTTCAATGTACAATGATGTTTTTAAAAAAACAGTCAAAATGTGCTCCACTCGGGCTGAAAACGCTTGTTTGGGACATGACATTAATGTTGACTATAAATCATAAACTAAGCATTTTTCAGCTGAAATAATGAATGTAGTCCTCTTAATTCTTGCTTCTAAAGCATACGCAAGCAGAAATTTCAATGTACAATGATGTTTTTAAAAAAACGGTCAAAATGTGCTCCACTCGGGCTGAAAACGCTTGTTTGGAACATTTCATTAATGTTGACTATAAATCATAAACTAAGCATTTTTCAGCTGAAATAATGAATGTAGTCCTCTTAATTCTTGCTTCTAAAGCATACGCAAGCAGAAATTTCAATGTACAATGATGTTTTTAAAAAAACAGTCAAAATGTGCTCCACTCGGGCTGAAAACGCTGTTGGGGACATTTCATTAATGTTGACTATAAATCATAAACTAAGCATTTTTCAGCTGAAATAATGAATGTAGTCCTCTTAATTCTTGCTTCTAAAGCATACGCAAGCAGAAATTTCAATGTACAATGATGTTTTTAAAAAAAACAGTCAAAATGCGCTCCACTCGGGCTGAAAACGCTGTTGGGGACATTTCATTAATGTTGACTATAAATCATAAACTAAGCATTTTTCAGCTGAAATAATGAATGTAGTCCTCTTAATTCTTGCTTCTAAAGCATACGCAAGCAGAAATTTCAATGTACAATGATGTTTTTAAAAAAACGGTCAAAATGTGCTCCACTCGGGCTGAAAACGCTTGTTCGGAACATTTCCTTAATGTTGACTATAAATCATAAACTAAGCATTTTTCAGCTGAAATAATGAATGTAGTCCTCTTAATTCTTGCTTCTAAAGCATACGCAAGCAGAAATTTCAATGTACAATGATGTTTTTAAAAAAAACAGTCAAAATGTGCTCCACTCGGGCTGAAAACGCTGTTGGGGACATTTCATTAATGTTGACTACAAATCAAAAACTAAGCATTTTTCAGCTGAAATAATGAATGTAGTCCTCTTAATTCTTGCTTCTAAAGCATTCGCAAGCAGAAATTTCAATGTACAATGATGTTTTTAAAAAAACAGTCAAAATGTGCTCCACTCGGGCTGAAAACGCTGTTGGGGACATTTCATTAATGTTGACTATAAATCATAAACTAAGCATTTTTCAGCTGAAATAATGAATGTAGTCCTCTTAATTCTTGCTTCTAAAGCATACGCAAGCAGAAATTTCAATGTACAATGATGTTTTTAAAAAAAACAGTCAAAATGCGCTCCACTCGGGCTGAAAACGCTGTTGGGGACATTTCATTAATGTTGACTACAAATCAAAAACTAAGCATTTTTCAGCTGAAATAATGAATGTAGTCCTCTTAATTCTTGCTTCTAAAGCATACGCAAGCAGAAATTTCAATGTACAATGATGTTTTTAAAAAAAGGGTCAAAATGTGCTCCACTCGGGCTGAAAACGCTTGTTTGGAACATTTCATTAATGTTGACTATAAATCATAAACTAAGCATTTTTCAGCTGAAATAATGAATGTAGTCCTCTTAATTCTTGCTTCTAAAGCATACGCAAGCAGAAATTTCAATGTACAATGATGTTTTTAAAAAAACAGTCAAAATGTGCTCCACTCGGGCTGAAAACGCTTGTTTGGGACATGACATTAATGTTGACTATAAATCATAAACTAAGCATTTTTCAGCTGAAATAATGAATGTAGTCCTCTTAATTCTTGCTTCTAAAGCATACGCAAGCAGAAATTTCAATGTACAATGATGTTTTTAAAAAAAGGGTCAAAATGTGCTCCACTCGGGCTGAAAACGCTTGTTTGGAACATTTCCTTAATGTTGACTATAAATCATAAACTAAGCATTTTTCAGCTGAAATAATGAATGTAGTCCTCTTAATTCTTGCTTCTAAAGCATACGCAAGCAGAAATTTCAATGTACAATGATGTTTTTAAAAAAACAGTCAAAATGTGCTCCACTCGGGCTGAAAACGCTTGTTTGGGACATGACATTAATGTTGACTATAAATCATAAACTAAGCATTTTTCAGCTGAAATAATGAATGTAGTCCTCTTAATTCTTGCTTCTAAAGCATACGCAAGCAGAAATTTCAATGTACAATGATGTTTTTAATAAAACAGTCAAAATGTGCTCCACTCGGGCTGAAAACGCTGTTGGGGACATTTCATTAATGTTGACTATAAATCATAAACTAAGCATTTTTCAGCTGAAATAATGAATGTAGTCCTCTTAATTCTTGCTTCTAAAGCATACGCAAGCAGAAATTTCAATGTACAATGATGTTTTTAAAAAAACAGTCAAAATGTGCTCCACTCGGGCTGAAAACGCTTGTTTGGGACATTACATTAATGTTGACTATAAATCATAAACTAAGCATTTTTCAGCTGAAATAATGAATGTAGTCCTCTTAATTCTTGCTTCTAAAGCATACGCAAACAGAAATTTCAATGTACAATGATGTTTTTAAAAAAACGGTCAAAATGTGCTCCACTCGGGCTGAAAACGCTTGTTCGGAACATTTCCTTAATGTTGACTATAAATCATAAACTAAGCATTTTTCAGCTGAAATAATGAATGTAGTCCTCTTAATTCTTGCTTCTAAAGCATACGCAAGCAGAAATTTCAATGTACAATGATGTTTTTAAAAAAAACAGTCAAAATGCGCTCCACTCGGGCTGAAAACGCTGTTGGGGACATTTCATTAATGTTGACTATAAATCATAAACTAAGCATTTTTCAGCTGAAATAATGAATGTAGTCCTCTTAATTCTTGCTTCTAAAGCATACGCAAGCAGAAATTTCAATGTACAATGATGTTTTTAAAAAAAACAGTCAAAATGCGCTCCACTCGGGCTGAAAACGCTGTTGGGGACATTTCATTAATGTTGACTACAAATCAAAAACTAAGCATTTTTCAGCTGAAATAATGAATGTAGTCCTCTTAATTCTTGCTTCTAAAGCATACGCAAGCAGAAATTTCAATGTACAATGATGTTTTTAAAAAAAGGGTCAAAATGTGCTCCACTCGGGCTGAAAACACTTGTTTGGAACATTTCATTAATGTTGACTATAAATCATAAACTAAGCATTTTTCAGCTGAAATAATGAATGTAGTCCTCTTAATTCTTGCTTCTAAAGCATACGCAAGCAGAAATTTCAATGTACAATGATGTTTTTAAAAAAACAGTCAAAATGTGCTCCACTCGGGCTGAAAACGCTTGTTTGGGACATGACATTAATGTTGACTATAAATCATAAACTAAGCATTTTTCAGCTGAAATAATGAATGTAGTCCTCTTAATTCTTGCTTCTAAAGCATACGCAAGCAGAAATTTCAATGTACAATGATGTTTTTAAAAAAACAGTCAAATTGTGCTCCACTCGGGCTGAAAACGCTTGTTTGGGACATTACATTAATGTTGACTATAAATCATAAACTAAGCATTTTTCAGCTGAAATAATGAATGTAGTCCTCTTAATTCTTGCTTCTAAAGCATACGCAAAAAGAAATTTCAATGTACAATGATGTTTTTTAAAAAATGGTCAAAATGTGCTCCACTCGGGCTGAAAACGCTTGTTCGGAACATTTCCTTAATGTTGACTATAAATCATAAACTAAGCATTTTTCAGCTGAAATAATGAATGTAGTCCTCTTAATTCTTGCTTCTAAAGCATACGCAAGCAGAAATTTCAATGTACAATGATGTTTTAAAAAAAAACAGTCAAAATGCGCTCCACTCGGGCTGAAAACGCTGTTGGGGACATTTCATTAATGTTGACTACAAATCAAAAACTAAGCATTTTTCAGCTGAAATAATGAATGTAGTCCTCTTAATTCTTGCTTCTAAAGCATACGCAAGCAGAAATTTCAATGTACAATGATGTTTTTAAAAAAAGGGTCAAAATGTGCTCCACTCGGGCTGAAAACGCTTGTTTGGAACATTTCATTAATGTTGACTATAAATCATAAACTAAGCATTTTTCAGCTGAAATAATGAATGTAGTCCTCTTAATTCTTGCTTCTAAAGCATACGCAAGCAGAAATTTCAATGTACAATGATGTTTTTAAAAAAACAGTCAAAATGTGCTCCACTCGGGCTGAAAACGCTTGTTTGGGACATGACATTAATGTTGACTATAAATCATAAACTAAGCATTTTTCAGCTGAAATAATGAATGTAGTCCTCTTAATTCTTGCTTCTAAAGCATACGCAAGCAGAAATTTCAATGTACAATGATGTTTTTAAAAAAAGGGTCAAAATGTGCTCCACTCGGGCTGAAAACGCTTGTTTGGAACATTTCATTAATGTTGACTATAAATCATAAACTAAGCATTTTTCAGCTGAAATAATGAATGTAGTCCTCTTAATTCTTGCTTCTAAAGCATACGCAAGCAGAAATTTCAATGTACAATGATGTTTTTAAAAAAACAGTCAAAATGTGCTCCACTCGGGCTGAAAACGCTTGTTTGGGACATGACATTAATGTTGACTATAAATCATAAACTAAGCATTTTTCAGCTGAAATAATGAATGTAGTCCTCTTAATTCTTGCTTCTAAAGCATACGCAAGCAGAAATTTCAATGTACAATGATGTTTTTAAAAAAAGGGTCAAAATGTGCTCCACTCGGGCTGAAAACGCTTGTTTGGAACATTTCCTTAATGTTGACTATAAATCATAAACTAAGCATTTTTCAGCTGAAATAATGAATGTAGTCCTCTTAATTCTTGCTTCTAAAGCATACGCAAGCAGAAATTTCAATGTACAATGATGTTTTTAAAAAAACAGTCAAAATGTGCTCCACTCGGGCTGAAAACGCTTGTTTGGGACATGACATTAATGTTGACTATAAATCATAAACTAAGCATTTTTCAGCTGAAATAATGAATGTAGTCCTCTTAATTCTTGCTTCTAAAGCATACGCAAGCAGAAATTTCAAAGTACAATGATCTTTTTAAAAAAACGGTCAAAATGTGCTCCACTCGGGCTGAAAACGCTTGTTTGGAACATTTCATTAATGTTGACTATAAATCATAAACTAAGCATTTTTCAGCTGAAATAATGAATGTAGTCCTCTTAATTCTTGCTTCTAAAGCATACGCAAGCAGAAATTTCAATGTACAATGATGTTTTTAAAAAAAACAGTCAAAATGTGCTCCACTCGGGCTGAAAACGCTGTTGGGGACATTTCATTAATGTTGACTATAAATCAAAAACTAAGCATTTTTCAGCTGAAATAATGAATGTAGTCCTCTTAATTCTTGCTTCTAAAGCATACGCAAGCAGAAATTTCAATGTACAATGATGTTTTTAAAAAAACAGTCAAAATGTGCTCCACTCGGGCTGAAAACGCTGTTGGGGACATTTCATTAATGTTGACTATAAATCATAAACTAAGCATTTTTCAGCTGAAATAATGAATGTAGTCCTCTTAATTCTTGCTTCTAAAGCATAAGCAAGCAGAAATTTTAATGTACAATGATGTTTTAAAAAAACAGTCAAAATGTGCTCCACTCGGGCTGAAAACGCTTGTTTGGGACATGACATTAATGTTGACTATAAATCATAAACTAAGCATTTTTCAGCTGAAATAATGAATGTAGTCCTCTTAATTCTTGCTTCTAAAGCATACGCAAGCAGAAATTTCAATGTACAATGATGTTTTTAAAAAAAGGGTCAAAATGTGCTCCACTCGGGCTGAAAACGCTTGTTTGGAACATTTCATGTTGACTATAAATCATAAACTAAGCATTTTTCAGCTGAAATAATGAATGTAGTCCTCTTAATTCTCGCTTCTAAAGCATACGCAAGCAGAAATTTCAATGTACAATGATGTTTTTAAAAAAACAGTCAAAATGTGCTCCACTCGGGCTGAAAACACTTGTTTGGGACATGACATTAATGTTAACTATAAATCATAAACTAAGCATTTTTCAGCTGAAATAATGAATGTAGTCCTCTTAATTCTTGCTTCTAAAGCATACGCAAGCAGAAATTTCAATGTACAATGATGTTTTTAAAAAAAGGGTCAAAATGTGCTCCACTCGGGCTGAAAACGCTTGTTTGGAACATTTCATTAATGTTGACTATAAATCATAAACTAAGCATTTTTCAGCTGAAATAATGAATGTAGTCCTCTTAATTCTTGCTTCTAAAGCATACGCAAGCAGAAATTTCAATGTACAATGATGTTTTTAAAAAAAACAGTCAAAATGTGCTCCACTCGGGCTGAAAACGCTGTTGGGGACATTTCATTAATGTTGACTATAAATCAAAAACTAAGCATTTTTCAGCTGAAATAATGAATGTAGTCCTCTTAATTCTTGCTTCTAAAGCATACGCAAGCAGAAATTTCAATGTACAATGATGTTTTTAAAAAAACAGTCAAAATGTGCTCCACTCGGGCTGAAAACGCTGTTGGGGACATTTCATTAATGTTGACTATAAATCATAAACTAAGCATTTTTCAGCTGAAATAATGAATGTAGTCCTCTTAATTCTTGCTTCTAAAGCATAAGCAAGCAGAAATTTTAATGTACAATGATGTTTTAAAAAAACAGTCAAAATGTGCTCCACTCGGGCTGAAAACGCTTGTTTGGGACATGACATTAATGTTGACTATAAATCATAAACTAAGCATTTTTCAGCTGAAATAATGAATGTAGTCCTCTTAATTCTTGCTTCTAAAGCATACGCAAGCAGAAATTTCAATGTACAATGATGTTTTTAAAAAAAGGGTCAAAATGTGCTCCACTCGGGCTGAAAACGCTTGTTTGGAACATTTCATGTTGACTATAAATCATAAACTAAGCATTTTTCAGCTGAAATAATGAATGTAGTCCTCTTAATTCTCGCTTCTAAAGCATACGCAAGCAGAAATTTCAATGTACAATGATGTTTTTAAAAAAACAGTCAAAATGTGCTCCACTCGGGCTGAAAACGCTTGTTTGGGACATGACATTAATGTTAACTATAAATCATAAACTAAGCATTTTTCAGCTGAAATAATGAATGTAGTCCTCTTAATTCTTGCTTCTAAAGAATACGCAAGCAGAAATTTCAATGTACAATGATGTTTTTAAAAAAAGGGTCAAAATGTGCTCCACTCGGGCTGAAAACGCTTGTTTGGAACATTTCATTAATGTTGACTATAAATCATAAACTAAGCATTTTTCAGCTGAAATAATGAATGTAGTCCTCTTAATTCTTGCTTCTAAAGCATACGCAAGCAGAAATTTCAATGTACAATGATGTTTTTAAAAAAAACAGTCAAAATGTGCTCCACTCGGGCTGAAAACGCTGTTGGGGACATTTCATTAATGTTGACTATAAATCAAAAACTAAGCATTTTTCAGCTGAAATAATGAATGTAGTCCTCTTAATTCTTGCTTCTAAAGCATACGCAAGCAGAAATTTCAATGTACAATGATGTTTTTAAAAAAACAGTCAAAATGTGCTCCACTCGGGCTGAAAACGCTGTTGGGGACATTTCATTAATGTTGACTATAAATCATAAACTAAGCATTTTTCAGCTGAAATAATGAATGTAGTCCTCTTAATTCTTGCTTCTAAAGCATACGCAAACAGAAATTTCAATGTACAATGATGTTTTTTAAAAAACGGTCAAAATGTGCTCCACTCGGGCTGAAAACGCCTGTTCGGAACATTTCCTTAATGTTGACTATAAATCATAAACTAAGCATTTTTCAGCTGAAATAATGAATGTAGTCCTCTTAATTCTTGCTTCTAAAGCATACGCAAGCAGAAATTTCAATGTACAATGATGTTTTTAAAAAAAACAGTCAAAATGCGCTCCACTCGGGCTGAAAACGCTGTTGGGGACATTTCATTAATGTTGACTACAAATCAAAAACTAAGCATTTTTCAGCTGAAATAATGAATGTAGTCCTCTTAATTCTTGCTTCTAAAGCATACGCAAGCAGAAATTTCAATGTACAATGATGTTTTTAAAAAAAGGGTCAAAATGTGCTCCACTCGGGCTGAAAACGCTTGTTTGGAACATTTCATTATTGTTGACTATAAATCATAAACTAAGCATTTTTCAGCTGAAATAATGAATGTAGTCCTCTTAATTCTTGCTTCCAAAGCATACGCAAGCAGAAATTTCAATGTACAATGATGTTTTTAAAAAAAACAGTCAAAATGTGCTCCACTCGGGCTGAAAACGCTTGTTTGGAACATTTCATTAATGTTGACTATAAATCATAAACTAAGCATTTTTCAGCTGAAATAATGAATGTAGTCCTCTTAATTCTTGCTTCTAAAGCATACGCAAGCAGAAATTTCAATGTACAATGATGTTTTTAAAAAAACAGTCAAAATGTGCTCCACTCGGGCTGAAAACGCTTGTTTGGGACATGACATTAATGTTGACTATAAATCATAAACTAAGCATTTTTCAGCTGAAATAATGAATGTAGTCCTCTTAATTCTTGCTTCTAAAGCATACGCAAGCAGAAATTTCAATGTACAATGATGTTTTTAAAAAAAGGGTCAAAATGTGCTCCACTCGGGCTGAAAACGCTTGTTTGGAACATTTCCTTAATGTTGACTATAAATCATAAACTAAGCATTTTTCAGCTGAAATAATGAATGTAGTCCTCTTAATTCTTGCTTCTAAAGCATACGCAAGCAGAAATTTCAATGTACAATGATGTTTTTAAAAAAACAGTCAAAATGTGCTCCACTCGGGCTGAAAACGCTTGTTTGGGACATGACATTAATGTTGACTATAAATCATAAACTAAGCATTTTTCAGCTGAAATAATGAATGTAGTCCTCTTAATTCTTGCTTCTAAAGCATACGCAAGCAGAAATTTCAATGTACAATGATGTTTTTAAAAAAACAGTCAAAATGTGCTCCACTCGGGCTGAAAACGCTGTTGGGGACATTTCATTAATGTTGACTATAAATCATAAACTAAGCATTTTTCAGCTGAAATAATGAATGTAGTCCTCTTAATTCTTGCTTCTAAAGCATACGCAAGCAGAAATTTCAATGTACAATGATGTTTTTAAAAAAACAGTCAAAATGTGCTCCACTCGGGCTGAAAACGCTGTTGGGGACATTTCATTAATGTTGACTATAAATCATAAACTAAGCATTTTTCAGCTGAAATAATGAATGTAGTCCTCTTAATTCTTGCTTCTAAAGCATACGCAAGCAGAAATTTCAATGTACAATGATGTTTTTAAAAAAACAGTCAAAATGTGCTCCACTCGGGCTGAAAACGCTTGTTTGGGACATGACATTAATGTTAACTATAAATCATAAACTAAGCATTTTTCAGCTGAAATAATGAATGTAGTCCTCTTAATTCTTGCTTCTAAAGCATACGCAAGCAGAAATTTCAATGTACAATGATGTTTTTAAAAAAAGGGTCAAAATGTGCTCCACTCGGGCTGAAAACGCTTGTTTGGAACATTTCATTAATGTTGACTATAAATCATAAACTAAGCATTTTTCAGCTGAAATAATGAATGTAGTCCTCTTAATTCTTGCTTCTAAAGCATACGCAAGCAGAAATTTCAATGTACAATGATGTATTTAAAAAAAACAGTCAAAATGTGCTCCACTCGGGCTGAAAACGCTGTTGGGGACATTTCATTAATGTTGACTATAAATCAAAAACTAAGCATTTTTCAGCTGAAATAATGAATGTAGTCCTCTTAATTCTTGCTTCTAAAGCATACGCAAGCAGAAATTTCAATGTACAATGATGTTTTTAAAAAAACAGTCAAAATGTGCTCCACTCGGGCTGAAAACGCTGTTGGGGACATTTCATTAATGTTGACTATAAATCATAAACTAAGCATTTTTCAGCTGAAATAATGAATGTAGTCCTCTTAATTCTTGCTTCTAAAGCATACGCAAGCAGAAATTTCAATGTACAATGATGTTTTTAAAAAAACGGTCAAAATGTGCTCCACTCGGGCTGAAAACGCTTGTTTGGGACATTACATTAATGTTGACTATAAATCATAAACTAAGCATTTTTCAGCTGAAATAATGAATGTAGTCCTCTTAATTCTTGCTTCTAAAGCATACGCAAACAGAAATTTCAATGTACAATGATGTTTTTTAAAAAACGGTCAAAATGTGCTCCACTCGGGCTGAAAACGCTTGTTCGGAACATTTCCTTAATGTTGACTATAAATCATAAACTAAGCATTTTTCAGCTGAAATAATGAATGTAGTCCTCTTAATTCTTGCTTCTAAAGCATACGCAAGCAGAAATTTCAATGTACAATGATGTTTTTAAAAAAAACAGTCAAAATGCGCTCCACTCGGGCTGAAAACGCTGTTGGGGACATTTCATTAATGTTGACTATAAATCATAAACTAAGCATTTTTCAGCTGAAATAATGAATATAGTCCTCTTAATTCTTGCTTCTAAAGCATACGCAAGCAGAAATTTCAATGTACAATGATGTTTTTAAAAAAACGGTCAAAATGTGCTCCACTCGGGCTGAAAACGCTTGTTTGGGACATTACATTAATGTTGACTATAAATCATAAACTAAGCATTTTTCAGCTGAAATAATGAATGTAGTCCTCTTAATTCTTGCTTCTAAAGCATACGCAAGCAGAAATTTCAATGTACAATGATGTTTTTAAAAAAACAGTCAAAATGTGCTCCACTCGGGCTGAAAACGCTTGTTTGGGACATGACATTAATGTTGACTATAAATCATAAACTAAGCATTTTTCAGCTGAAATAATGAATGTAGTCCTCTTAATTCTTGCTTCTAAAGCATACGCAAGCAGAAATTTCAATGTACAATGATGTTTTTAAAAAAACGGTCAAAATGTGCTCCACTCGGGCTGAAAACGCTTGTTCGGAACATTTCCTTAATGTTGACTATAAATCATAAACTAAGCATTTTTCAGCTGAAATAATGAATGTAGTCCTCTTAATTCTTGCTTCTAAAGCATACGCAAGCAGAAATTTCAATGTACAATGATGTTTTTAAAAAAAACAGTCAAAATGCGCTCCACTCGGGCTGAAAACGCTGTTGGGGACATTTCATTAATGTTGACTATAAATCATAAACTAAGCATTTTTCAGCTGAAATAATGAATGTAGTCCTCTTAATTCTTGCTTCTAAAGCATACGCAAGCAGAAATTTCAATGTACAATGATGTTTTTAAAAAAACGGTCAAAATGTGCTCCACTCGGGCTGAAAACGCTTGTTCGGAACATTTCCTTAATGTTGACTATAAATCATAAACTAAGCATTTTTCAGCTGAAATAATGAATGTAGTCCTCTTAATTCTTGCTTCTAAAGCATACGCAAGCAGAAATTTCAATGTACAATGATGTTTTTAAAAAAAACAGTCAAAATGTGCTCCACTCGGGCTGAAAACGCTGTTGGGGACATTTCATTAATGTTGACTACAAATCAAAAACTAAGCATTTTTCAGCTGAAATAATGAATGTAGTCCTCTTAATTCTTGCTTCTAAAGCATTCGCAAGCAGAAATTTCAATGTACAATGATGTTTTTAAAAAAACAGTCAAAATGTGCTCCACTCGGGCTGAAAACGCTGTTGGGGACATTTCCTTAATGTTGACTATAAATCATAAACTAAGCATTTTTCAGCTGAAATAATGAATGTAGTCCTCTTAATTCTTGCTTCTAAAGCATACGCAAGCAGAAATTTCAATGTACAATGATGTTTTTAAAAAAACAGTCAAAATGTGCTCCACTCGGGCTGAAAACGCTTGTTTGGGACATGACATTAATGTTGACTATAAATCATAAACTAAGCATTTTTCAGCTGAAATAATGAATGTAGTCCTCTTAATTCTTGCTTCTAAAGCATACGCAAGCAGAAATTTCAATGTACAATGATGTTTTTAAAAAAAGGGTCAAAATGTGCTCCACTCGGGCTGAAAACGCTTGTTTGGAACATTTCATTAATGTTGACTATAAATCATAAACTAAGCATTTTTCAGCTGAAATAATGAATGTAGTCCTCTTAATTCTCGCTTCTAAAGCATACGCAAGCAGAAATTTCAATGTACAATGATGTTTTTAAAAAAACAGTCAAAATGTGCTCCACTCGGGCTGAAAACGCTTGTTTGGGACATGACATTAATGTTAACTATAAATCATAAACTAAGCATTTTTCAGCTGAAATAATGAATGTAGTCCTCTTAATTCTTGCTTCTAAAGCATACGCAAGCAGAAATTTCAATGTACAATGATGTTTTTAAAAAAAGGGTCAAAATGTGCTCCACTCGGGCTGAAAACGCTTGTTTGGAACATTTCATTAATGTTGACTATAAATCATAAACTAAGCATTTTTCAGCTGAAATAATGAATGTAGTCCTCTTAATTCTTGCTTCTAAAGCATACGCAAGCAGAAATTTCAATGTACAATGATGTTTTTAAAAAAAACAGTCAAAATGTGCTCCACTCGGGCTGAAAACGCTGTTGGGGACATTTCATTAATGTTGACTATAAATCAAAAACTAAGCATTTTTCAGCTGAAATAATGAATGTAGTCCTCTTAATTCTTGCTTCTAAAGCATACGCAAGCAGAAATTTCAATGTACAATGATGTTTTTAAAAAAACAGTCAAAATGTGCTCCACTCGGGCTGAAAACGCTGTTGGGGACATTTCATTAATGTTGACTATAAATCATAAACTAAGCATTTTTCAGCTGAAATAATGAATGTAGTCCTCTTAATTCTTGCTTCTAAAGCATACGCAAGCAGAAATTTCAATGTACAATGATGTTTTTAAAAAAACGGTCAAAATGTGCTCCACTCGGGCTGAAAACGCTTGTTTGGGACATTACATTAATGTTGACTATAAATCATAAACTAAGCATTTTTCAGCTGAAATAATGAATGTAGTCCTCTTAATTCTTGCTTCTAAAGCATACGCAAACAGAAATTTCAATGTACAATGATGTTTTTTAAAAAACGGTCAAAATGTGCTCCACTCGGGCTGAAAACGCTTGTTCGGAACATTTCCTTAATGTTGACTATAAATCATAAACTAAGCATTTTTCAGCTGAAATAATGAATGTAGTCCTCTTAATTCTCGCTTCTAAAGCATACGCAAGCAGAAATTTCAATGTACAATGATGTTTTTAAAAAAACAGTCAAAATGTGCTCCACTCGGGCTGAAAACGCTTGTTTGGGACATGACATTAATGTTAACTATAAATCATAAACTAAGCATTTTTCAGCTGAAATAATGAATGTAGTCCTCTTAATTCTTGCTTCTAAAGCATACGCAAGCAGAAATTTCAATGTACAATGATGTTTTTAAAAAAAGGGTCAAAATGTGCTCCACTCGGGCTGAAAACGCTTGTTTGGAACATTTCATTAATGTTGACTATAAATCATAAACTAAGCATTTTTCAGCTGAAATAATGAATGTAGTCCTCTTAATTCTTGCTTCTAAAGCATACGCAAGCAGAAATTTCAATGTACAATGATGTTTTTAAAAAAAACAGTCAAAATGTGCTCCACTCGGGCTGAAAACGCTGTTGGGGACATTTCATTAATGTTGACTATAAATCAAAAACTAAGCATTTTTCAGCTGAAATAATGAATGTAGTCCTCTTAATTCTTGCTTCTAAAGCATACGCAAGCAGAAATTTCAATGTACAATGATGTTTTTAAAAAAACAGTCAAAATGTGCTCCACTCGGGCTGAAAACGCTGTTGGGGACATTTCATTAATGTTGACTATAAATCATAAACTAAGCATTTTTCAGCTGAAATAATGAATGTAGTCCTCTTAATTCTTGCTTCTAAAGCATACGCAAGCAGAAATTTCAATGTACAATGATGTTTTTAAAAAAACGGTCAAAATGTGCTCCACTCGGGCTGAAAACGCTTGTTTGGGACATTACATTAATGTTGACTATAAATCATAAACTAAGCATTTTTCAGCTGAAATAATGAATGTAGTCCTCTTAATTCTTGCTTCTAAAGCATACGCAAACAGAAATTTCAATGTACAATGATGTTTTTTAAAAAACGGTCAAAATGTGCTCCACTCGGGCTGAAAACGCTTGTTCGGAACATTTCCTTAATGTTGACTATAAATCATAAACTAAGCATTTTTCAGCTGAAATAATGAATGTAGTCCTCTTAATTCTTGCTTCTAAAGCATACGCAAGCAGAAATTTCAATGTACAATGATGTTTTTAAAAAAAACAGTCAAAATGCGCTCCACTCGGGCTGAAAACGCTGTTGGGGACATTTCATTAATGTTGACTACAAATCAAAAACTAAGCATTTTTCAGCTGAAATAATGAATGTAGTCCTCTTAATTCTTGCTTCTAAAGCATACGCAAGCAGAAATTTCAATGTACAATGATGTTTTTAAAAAAAGGGTCAAAATGTGCTCCACTCGGGCTGAAAACGCTTGTTTGGAACATTTCATTAATGTTGACTATAAATCATAAACTAAGCATTTTTCAGCTGAAATAATGAATGTAGTCCTCTTAATTCTTGCTTCCAAAGCATACGCAAGCAGAAATTTCAATGTACAATGATGTTTTAAAAAAAAACAGTCAAAATGTGCTCCACTCGGGCTGAAAACGCTGTTGGGGACATTTCATTAATGTTGACTACAAATCAAAAACTAAGCATTTTTCAGCTGAAATAATGAATGTAGTCCTCTTAATTCTTGCTTCTAAAGCATACGCAAGCAGAAATTTCAATGTACAATGATGTTTTTAAAAAAAACAGTCAAAATGCGCTCCACTCGGGCTGAAAACGCTGTTGGGGACATTTCATTAATGTTGACTATAAATCATAAACTAAGCATTTTTCAGCTGAAATAATGAATGTAGTCCTCTTAATTCTTGCTTCTTAAGCATACGCAAGCAGAAATTTCAATGTACAATGATGTTTTTAAAAAAACGGTCAAAATGTGCTCCACTCGGGCTGAAAACGCTTGTTTGGGACATTACATTAATGTTGACTATAAATCATAAACTAAGCATTTTTCAGCTGAAATAATGAATGTAGTCCTCTTAATTCTTGCTTCTAAAGCATACGCAAGCAGAAATTTCAATGTACAATGATGTTTTTAAAAAAACAGTCAAAATGTGCTCCACTCGGGCTGAAAACGCTTGTTTGGGACATGACATTAATGTTGACTATAAATCATAAACTAAGCATTTTTCAGCTGAAATAATGAATGTAGTCCTCTTAATTCTTGCTTCTAAAGCATACGCAAGCAGAAATTTCAATGTACAATGATGTTTTTAAAAAAACGGTCAAAATGTGCTCCACTCGGGCTGAAAACGCTTGTTCGGAACATTTCCTTAATGTTGACTATAAATCATAAACTAAGCATTTTTCAGCTGAAATAATGAATGTAGTCCTCTTAATTCTTGCTTCTAAAGCATACGCAAGCAGAAATTTCAATGTACAATGATGTTTTTAAAAAAAAACAGTCAAAATGCGCTCCACTCGGGCTGAAAACGCTGTTGGGGACATTTCATTAATGTTGACTATAAATCATAAACTAAGCATTTTTCAGCTGAAATAATGAATGTAGTCCTCTTAATTCTTGCTTCTAAAGCATACGCAAGCAGAAATTTCAATGTACAATGATGTTTTTAAAAAAACGGTCAAAATGTGCTCCACTCGGGCTGAAAACGCTTGTTCGGAACATTTCCTTAATGTTGACTATAAATCATAAACTAAGCATTTTTCAGCTGAAATAATGAATGTAGTCCTCTTAATTCTTGCTTCTAAAGCATACGCAAGCAGAAATTTCAATGTACAATGATGTTTTTAAAAAAAACAGTCAAAATGTGCTCCACTCGGGCTGAAAACGCTGTTGGGGACATTTCATTAATGTTGACTACAAATCAAAAACTAAGCATTTTTCAGCTGAAATAATGAATGTAGTCCTCTTAATTCTTGCTTCTAAAGCATTCGCAAGCAGAAATTTCAATGTACAATGATGTTTTTAAAAAAACAGTCAAAATGTGCTCCACTCGGGCTGAAAACGCTGTTGGGGACATTTCATTAATGTTGACTATAAATCATAAACTAAGCATTTTTCAGCTGAAATAATGAATGTAGTCCTCTTAATTCTTGCTTCTAAAGCATACGCAAGCAGAAATTTCAATGTACAATGATGTTTTTAAAAAAACGGTCAAAATGTGCTCCACTCGGGCTGAAAACGCTTGTTTGGGACATTACATTAATGTTGACTATAAATCATAAACTAAGCATTTTTCAGCTGAAATAATGAATGTAGTCCTCTTAATTCTTGCTTCTAAAGCATACGCAAACAGAAATTTCAATGTACAATGATGTTTTTTAAAAAACGGTCAAAATGCTCCACTCGGGCTGAAAACGCTTGTTCGGAACATTTCCTTAATGTTGACTATAAATCATAAACTAAGCATTTTTCAGCTGAAATAATGAATGTAGTCCTCTTAATTCTTGCTTCTAAAGCATACGCAAGCAGAAATTTCAATGTACAATGATGTTTTTAAAAAAACGGTCAAAATGTGCTCCACTCGGGCTGAAAACGCTTGTTTGGAACATTTCATTAATGTTGACTATAAATCATAAACTAAGCATTTTTCAGCTGAAATAATGAATGTAGTCCTCTTAATTCTTGCTTCTAAAGCATACGCAAGCAGAAATTTCAATGTACAATGATGTTTTTAAAAAAACAGTCAAAATGTGCTCCACTCGGGCTGAAAACGCTGTTGGGGACATTTCATTAATGTTGACTATAAATCATAAACTAAGCATTTTTCAGCTGAAATAATGAATGTAGTCCTCTTAATTCTTGCTTCTAAAGCATACGCAAGCAGAAATTTCAATGTACAATGATGTTTTTAAAAAAAACAGTCAAAATGCGCTCCACTCGGGCTGAAAACGCTGTTGGGGACATTTCATTAATGTTGACTATAAATCATAAACTTAGCATTTTTCAGCTGAAAGAATGAATGTAGTCCTCTTAATTCTTGCTTCTAAAGCATACGCAAGCAGAAATTTCAATGTACAATGATGTTTTTAAAAAAACGGTCAAAATGTGCTCCACTCGGGCTGAAAACGCTTGTTCGGAACATTTCCTTAATGTTGACTATAAATCATAAACTAAGCATTTTTCAGCTGAAATAATGAATGTAGTCCTCTTAATTCTTGCTTCTAAAGCATACGCAAGCAGAAATTTCAATGTACAATGATGTTTTTAAAAAAACAGTCAAAATGTGCTCCACTCGGGCTGAAAACGCTTGTTTGGGACATGACATTAATGTTGACTATAAATCATAAACTAAGCATTTTTCAGCTGAAATAATGAATGTAGTCCTCTTAATTCTTGCTTCTAAAGCATACGAAAGCAGAAATTTCAATGTACAATGATGTTTTTAAAAAAAACAGTCAAAATGTGCTCCACTCGGGCTGAAAACGCTGTTGGGGACATTTCATTAATGTTGACTACAAATCAAAAACTAAGCATTTTTCAGCTGAAATAATGAATGTAGTCCTCTTAATTCTTGCTTCTAAAGCATTCACAAGCAGAAATTTCAATGTACAATGATGTTTTTAAAAAAACAGTCAAAATGTGCTCCACTCGGGCTGAAAACGCTGTTGGGGACATTTCATTAATGTTGACTATAAATCATAAACTAAGCATTTTTCAGCTGAAATAATGAATGTAGTCCTCTTAATTCTTGCTTCTAAAGCATACGCAAGCAGAAATTTCAATGTACAATGATGTTTTTAAAAAAACGGTCAAAATGTGCTCCACTCGGGCTGAAAACGCTTGTTTGGGACATTACATTAATGTTGACTATAAATCATAAACTAAGCATTTTTCAGCTGAAATAATGAATGTAGTCCTCTTAATTCTTGCTTCTAAAGCATACGCAAACAGAAATTTCAATGTACAATGATGTTTTTTAAAAAACGGTCAAAATGTGCTCCACTCGGGCTGAAAACGCTTGTTCGGAACATTTCCTTAATGTTGACTATAAATCATAAACTAAGCATTTTTCAGCTGAAATAATGAATGTAGTCCTCTTAATTCTTGCTTCTAAAGCATACGCAAGCAGAAATTTCAATGTACAATGATGTTTTTAAAAAAAACAGTCAAAATGCGCTCCACTCGGGCTGAAAACGCTGTTGGGGACATTTCATTAATGTTGACTACAAATCAAAAACTAAGCATTTTTCAGCTGAAATAATGAATGTAGTCCTCTTAATTCTTGCTTCTAAAGCATTCGCAAGCAGAAATTTCAATGTACAATGATGTTTTTAAAAAAAGGGTCAAAATGTGCTCCACTCGGGCTGAAAACGCTTGTTTGGAACATTTCATTAATGTTGACTATAAATCATAAACTAAGCATTTTTCAGCTGAAATAATGAATGTAGTCCTCTTAATTCTTGCTTCTAAAGCATACGCAAGCAGAAATTTCAATGTACAATGATGTTTTTAAAAAAACGGTCAAAATGTGCTCCACTCGGGCTGAAAACGCTTGTTTGGGACATGACATTAATGTTGACTATAAATCATAAACTAAGCATTTTTCAGCTGAAATAATGAATGTAGTCCTCTTAATTCTTGCTTCTAAAGCATACGCAAACAGAAATTTCAATGTACAATGATGTTTTTTAAAAAACGGTCAAAATGTGCTCCACTCGGGCTGAAAACGCTTGTTCGGAACATTTCCTTAATGTTGACTATAAATCATAAACTAAGCATTTTTCAGCTGAAATAATGAATGTAGTCCTCTTAATTCTTGCTTCTAAAGCATACGCAAGCAGAAATTTCAATGTACAATGATGTTTTTAAAAAAACGGTCAAAATGTGCTCCACTCGGGCTGAAAACGCTTGTTCGGAACATTTCCTTAATGTTGACTATAAATCATAAACTAAGCATTTTTCAGCTGAAATAATGAATGTAGTCCTCTTAATTCTTGCTTCTAAAGCATACGCAAGCAGAAATTTCAATGTACAATGATGTTTTTAAAAAAAACAGTCAAAATGTGCTCCACTCGGGCTGAAAACGCTGTTGGGGACATTTCATTAATGTTGACTACAAATCAAAAACTAAGCATTTTTCAGCTGAAATAATGAATGTAGTCCTCTTAATTCTTGCTTCTAAAGCATTCGCAAGCAGAAATTTCAATGTACAATGATGTTTTTAAAAAAACAGTCAAAATGTGCTCCACTCGGGCTGAAAACGCTGTTGGGGACATTTCATTAATGTTGACTATAAATCATAAACTAAGCATTTTTCAGCTGAAATAATGAATGTAGTCCTCTTAATTCTTGCTTCTAAAGCATACGCAAGCAGAAATTTCAATGTACAATGATGTTTTTAAAAAAACGGTCAAAATGTGCTCCACTCGGGCTGAAAACGCTTGTTTGGGACATTACATTAATGTTGACTATAAATCATAAACTAAGCATTTTTCAGCTGAAATAATGAATGTAGTCCTCTTAATTCTTGCTTCTAAAGCATACGCAAACAGAAATTTCAATGTACAATGATGTTTTTTAAAAAACGGTCAAAATGTGCTCCACTCGGGCTGAAAACGCTTGTTCGGAACATTTCCTTAATGTTGACTATAAATCATAAACTAAGCATTTTTCAGCTGAAATAATGAATGTTGTCCTCTTAATTCTTGCTTCTAAAGCATACGCAAGCAGAAATTTCAATGTACAATGATGTTTTTAAAAAAAACAGTCAAAATGCGCTCCACTCGGGCTGAAAACGCTGTTGGGGACATTTCATTAATGTTGACTACAAATCAAAAACTAAGCATTTTTCAGCTGAAATAATGAATGTAGTCCTCTTAATTCTTGCTTCTAAAGCATACGCAAGCAGAAATTTCAATGTACAATGATGTTTTTTAAAAAACGGTCAAAATGTGCTCCACTCGGGCTGAAAACGCTTGTTCGGAACATTTCCTTAATGTTGACTATAAATCATAAACTAAGCATTTTTCAGCTGAAATAATGAATGTAGTCCTCTTAATTCTTGCTTCTAAAGCATACGCAAGCAGAAATTTCAATGTACAATGATGTTTTTAAAAAAAACAGTCAAAATGCGCTCCACTCGGGCTGAAAACGCTGTTGGGGACATTTCATTAATGTTGACTACAAATCAAAAACTAAGCATTTTTCAGCTGAAATAATGAATGTAGTCCTCTTAATTCTTGCTTCTAAAGCATACGCAAGCAGAAATTTCAATGTACAATGATGTTTTTAAAAAAAACAGTCAAAATGCGCTCCACTCGGGCTGAAAACGCTGTTGGGGACATTTCATTAATGTTGACTATAAATCATAAACTAAGCATTTTTCAGCTGAAATAATGAATGTAGTCCTCTTAATTCTTGCTTCTTAAGCATACGCAAGCAGAAATTTCAATGTACAATGATGTTTTTAAAAAAACGGTCAAAATGTGCTCCACTCGGGCTGAAAACGCTTGTTTGGGACATTACATTAATGTTGACTATAAATCATAAACTAAGCATTTTTCAGCTGAAATAATGAATGTAGTCCTCTTAATTCTTGCTTCTAAAGCATACGCAAGCAGAAATTTCAATGTACAATGATGTTTTTAAAAAAACAGTCAAAATGTGCTCCACTCGGGCTGAAAACGCTTGTTTGGGACATGACATTAATGTTGACTATAAATCATAAACTAAGCATTTTTCAGCTGAAATAATGAATGTAGTCCTCTTAATTCTTGCTTCTAAAGCATACGCAAGCAGAAATTTCAATGTACAATGATGTTTTTAAAAAAACGGTCAAAATGTGCTCCACTCGGGCTGAAAACGCTTGTTCGGAACATTTCCTTAATGTTGACTATAAATCATAAACTAAGCATTTTTCAGCTGAAATAATGAATGTAGTCCTCTTAATTCTTGCTTCTAAAGCATACGCAAGCAGAAATTTCAATGTACAATGATGTTTTTAAAAAAAACAGTCAAAATGCGCTCCACTCGGGCTGAAAACGCTGTTGGGGACATTTCATTAATGTTGACTATAAATCATAAACTAAGCATTTTTCAGCTGAAATAATGAATGTAGTCCTCTTAATTCTTGCTTCTAAAGCATACGCAAGCAGAAATTTCAATGTACAATGATGTTTTTAAAAAAACGGTCAAAATGTGCTCCACTCGGGCTGAAAACGCTTGTTCGGAACATTTCCTTAATGTTGACTATAAATCATAAACTAAGCATTTTTCAGCTGAAATAATGAATGTAGTCCTCTTAATTCTTGCTTCTAAAGCATACGCAAGCAGAAATTTCAATGTACAATGATGTTTTTAAAAAAAACAGTCAAAATGTGCTCCACTCGGGCTGAAAACGCTGTTGGGGACATTTCATTAATGTTGACTACAAATCAAAAACTAAGCATTTTTCAGCTGAAATAATGAATGTAGTCCTCTTAATTCTTGCTTCTAAAGCATTCGCAAGCAGAAATTTCAATGTACAATGATGTTTTTAAAAAAACAGTCAAAATGTGCTCCACTCGGGCTGAAAACGCTGTTGGGGACATTTCATTAATGTTGACTATAAATCATAAACTAAGCATTTTTCAGCTGAAATAATGAATGTAGTCCTCTTAATTCTTGCTTCTAAAGCATACGCAAGCAGAAATTTCAATGTACAATGATGTTTTTAAAAAAACGGTCAAAATGTGCTCCACTCGGGCTGAAAACGCTTGTTTGGGACATTACATTAATGTTGACTATAAATCATAAACTAAGCATTTTTCAGCTGAAATAATGAATGTAGTCCTCTTAATTCTTGCTTCTAAAGCATACGCAAACAGAAATTTCAATGTACAATGATGTTTTTTAAAAAACGGTCAAAATGTGCTCCACTCGGGCTGAAAACGCTTGTTCGGAACATTTCCTTAATGTTGACTATAAATCATAAACTAAGCATTTTTCAGCTGAAATAATGAATGTAGTCCTCTTAATTCTTGCTTCTAAAGCATACGCAAGCAGAAATTTCAATGTACAATGATGTTTTTAAAAAAAACAGTCAAAATGCGCTCCACTCGGGCTGAAAACGCTGTTGGGGACATTTCATTAATGTTGACTACAAATCAAAAACTAAGCATTTTTCAGCTGAAATAATGAATGTAGTCCTCTTAATTCTTGCTTCTAAAGCATTCGCAAGCAGAAATTTCAATGTACAATGATGTTTTTAAAAAAAGGGTCAAAATGTGCTCCACTCGGGCTGAAAACGCTTGTTTGGAACATTTCATTAATGTTGACTATAAATCATAAACTAAGCATTTTTCAGCTGAAATAATGAATGTAGTCCTCTTAATTCTTGCTTCTAAAGCATACGCAAGCAGAAATTTCAATGTACAATGATGTTTTTAAAAAAACGGTCAAAATGTGCTCCACTCGGGCTGAAAACGCTTGTTTGGGACATGACATTAATGTTGACTATAAATCATAAACTAAGCATTTTTCAGCTGAAATAATGAATGTAGTCCTCTTAATTCTTGCTTCTAAAGCATACGCAAACAGAAATTTCAATGTACAATGATGTTTTTTAAAAAACGGTCAAAATGTGCTCCACTCGGGCTGAAAACGCTTGTTCGGAACATTTCCTTAATGTTGACTATAAATCATAAACTAAGCATTTTTCAGCTGAAATAATGAATGTAGTCCTCTTAATTCTTGCTTCTAAAGCATACGCAAGCAGAAATTTCAATGTACAATGATGTTTTTAAAAAAACGGTCAAAATGTGCTCCACTCGGGCTGAAAACGCTTGTTCGGAACATTTCCTTAATGTTGACTATAAATCATAAACTAAGCATTTTTCAGCTGAAATAATGAATGTAGTCCTCTTAATTCTTGCTTCTAAAGCATACGCAAGCAGAAATTTCAATGTACAATGATGTTTTTAAAAAAAACAGTCAAAATGTGCTCCACTCGGGCTGAAAACGCTGTTGGGGACATTTCATTAATGTTGACTACAAATCAAAAACTAAGCATTTTTCAGCTGAAATAATGAATGTAGTCCTCTTAATTCTTGCTTCTAAAGCATTCGCAAGCAGAAATTTCAATGTACAATGATGTTTTTAAAAAAACAGTCAAAATGTGCTCCACTCGGGCTGAAAACGCTGTTGGGGACATTTCATTAATGTTGACTATAAATCATAAACTAAGCATTTTTCAGCTGAAATAATGAATGTAGTCCTCTTAATTCTTGCTTCTAAAGCATACGCAAGCAGAAATTTCAATGTACAATGATGTTTTTAAAAAAACGGTCAAAATGTGCTCCACTCGGGCTGAAAACGCTTGTTTGGGACATTACATTAATGTTGACTATAAATCATAAACTAAGCATTTTTCAGCTGAAATAATGAATGTAGTCCTCTTAATTCTTGCTTCTAAAGCATACGCAAACAGAAATTTCAATGTACAATGATGTTTTTTAAAAAACGGTCAAAATGTGCTCCACTCGGGCTGAAAACGCTTGTTCGGAACATTTCCTTAATGTTGACTATAAATCATAAACTAAGCATTTTTCAGCTGAAATAATGAATGTAGTCCTCTTAATTCTTGCTTCTAAAGCATACGCAAGCAGAAATTTCAATGTACAATGATGTTTTTAAAAAAAACAGTCAAAATGCGCTCCACTCGGGCTGAAAACGCTGTTGGGGACATTTCATTAATGTTGACTACAAATCAAAAACTAAGCATTTTTCAGCTGAAATAATGAATGTAGTCCTCTTAATTCTTGCTTCTAAAGCATTCGCAAGCAGAAATTTCAATGTACAATGATGTTTTTAAAAAAACAGTCAAAATGTGCTCCACTCGGGCTGAAAACGCTGTTGGGGACATTTCATTAATGTTGACTATAAATCATAAACTAAGCATTTTTCAGCTGAAATAATGAATGTAGTCCTCTTAATTCTTGCTTCTAAAGCATACGCAAGCAGAAATTTCAATGTACAATGATGTTTTTAAAAAAACGGTCAAAATGTGCTCCACTCGGGCTGAAAACGCTTGTTTGGGACATTACATTAATGTTGACTATAAATCATAAACTAAGCATTTTTCAGCTGAAATAATGAATGTAGTCCTCTTAATTCTTGCTTCTAAAGCATACGCAAACAGAAATTTCAATGTACAATGATGTTTTTTAAAAAACGGTCAAAATGTGCTCCACTCGGGCTGAAAACGCTTGTTCGGAACATTTCCTTAATGTTGACTATAAATCATAAACTAAGCATTTTTCAGCTGAAATAATGAATGTTGTCCTCTTAATTCTTGCTTCTAAAGCATACGCAAGCAGAAATTTCAATGTACAATGATGTTTTTAAAAAAAACAGTCAAAATGCGCTCCACTCGGGCTGAAAACGCTGTTGGGGACATTTCATTAATGTTGACTACAAATCAAAAACTAAGCATTTTTCAGCTGAAATAATGAATGTAGTCCTCTTAATTCTTGCTTCTAAAGCATACGCAAGCAGAAATTTCAATGTACAATGATGTTTTTTAAAAAACGGTCAAAATGTGCTCCACTCGGGCTGAAAACGCTTGTTCGGAACATTTCCTTAATGTTGACTATAAATCATAAACTAAGCATTTTTCAGCTGAAATAATGAATGTAGTCCTCTTAATTCTTGCTTCTAAAGCATACGCAAGCAGAAATTTCAATGTACAATGATGTTTTTAAAAAAAACAGTCAAAATGCGCTCCACTCGGGCTGAAAACGCTGTTGGGGACATTTCATTAATGTTGACTACAAATCAAAAACTAAGCATTTTTCAGCTGAAATAATGAATGTAGTCCTCTTAATTCTTGCTTCTAAAGCATACGCAAGCAGAAATTTCAATGTACAATGATGTTTTTAAAAAAAACAGTCAAAATGCGCTCCACTCGGGCTGAAAACGCTGTTGGGGACATTTCATTAATGTTGACTATAAATCATAAACTAAGCATTTTTCAGCTGAAATAATGAATGTAGTCCTCTTAATTCTTGCTTCTTAAGCATACGCAAGCAGAAATTTCAATGTACAATGATGTTTTTAAAAAAACGGTCAAAATGTGCTCCACTCGGGCTGAAAACGCTTGTTTGGGACATTACATTAATGTTGACTATAAATCATAAACTAAGCATTTTTCAGCTGAAATAATGAATGTAGTCCTCTTAATTCTTGCTTCTAAAGCATACGCAAGCAGAAATTTCAATGTACAATGATGTTTTTAAAAAAACAGTCAAAATGTGCTCCACTCGGGCTGAAAACGCTTGTTTGGGACATGACATTAATGTTGACTATAAATCATAAACTAAGCATTTTTCAGCTGAAATAATGAATGTAGTCCTCTTAATTCTTGCTTCTAAAGCATACGCAAGCAGAAATTTCAATGTACAATGATGTTTTTAAAAAAACGGTCAAAATGTGCTCCACTCGGGCTGAAAACGCTTGTTCGGAACATTTCCTTAATGTTGACTATAAATCATAAACTAAGCATTTTTCAGCTGAAATAATGAATGTAGTCCTCTTAATTCTTGCTTCTAAAGCATACGCAAGCAGAAATTTCAATGTACAATGATGTTTTTAAAAAAAACAGTCAAAATGCGCTCCACTCGGGCTGAAAACGCTGTTGGGGACATTTCATTAATGTTGACTATAAATCATAAACTAAGCATTTTTCAGCTGAAATAATGAATGTAGTCCTCTTAATTCTTGCTTCTAAAGCATACGCAAGCAGAAATTTCAATGTACAATGATGTTTTTAAAAAAACGGTCAAAATGTGCTCCACTCGGGCTGAAAACGCTTGTTCGGAACATTTCCTTAATGTTGACTATAAATCATAAACTAAGCATTTTTCAGCTGAAATAATGAATGTAGTCCTCTTAATTCTTGCTTCTAAAGCATACGCAAGCAGAAATTTCAATGTACAATGATGTTTTTAAAAAAAACAGTCAAAATGTGCTCCACTCGGGCTGAAAACGCTGTTGGGGACATTTCATTAATGTTGACTACAAATCAAAAACTAAGCATTTTTCAGCTGAAATAATGAATGTAGTCCTCTTAATTCTTGCTTCTAAAGCATTCGCAAGCAGAAATTTCAATGTACAATGATGTTTTTAAAAAAACAGTCAAAATGTGCTCCACTCGGGCTGAAAACGCTGTTGGGGACATTTCATTAATGTTGACTATAAATCATAAACTAAGCATTTTTCAGCTGAAATAATGAATGTAGTCCTCTTAATTCTTGCTTCTAAAGCATACGCAAGCAGAAATTTCAATGTACAATGATGTTTTTAAAAAAACGGTCAAAATGTGCTCCACTCGGGCTGAAAACGCTTGTTTGGGACATTACATTAATGTTGACTATAAATCATAAACTAAGCATTTTTCAGCTGAAATAATGAATGTAGTCCTCTTAATTCTTGCTTCTAAAGCATACGCAAACAGAAATTTCAATGTACAATGATGTTTTTTAAAAAACGGTCAAAATGTGCTCCACTCGGGCTGAAAACGCTTGTTCGGAACATTTCCTTAATGTTGACTATAAATCATAAACTAAGCATTTTTCAGCTGAAATAATGAATGTAGTCCTCTTAATTCTTGCTTCTAAAGCATACGCAAGCAGAAATTTCAATGTACAATGATGTTTTTAAAAAAAACAGTCAAAATGCGCTCCACTCGGGCTGAAAACGCTGTTGGGGACATTTCATTAATGTTGACTACAAATCAAAAACTAAGCATTTTTCAGCTGAAATAATGAATGTAGTCCTCTTAATTCTTGCTTCTAAAGCATTCGCAAGCAGAAATTTCAATGTACAATGATGTTTTTAAAAAAAGGGTCAAAATGTGCTCCACTCGGGCTGAAAACGCTTGTTTGGAACATTTCATTAATGTTGACTATAAATCATAAACTAAGCATTTTTCAGCTGAAATAATGAATGTAGTCCTCTTAATTCTTGCTTCTAAAGCATACGCAAGCAGAAATTTCAATGTACAATGATGTTTTTAAAAAAACGGTCAAAATGTGCTCCACTCGGGCTGAAAACGCTTGTTTGGGACATGACATTAATGTTGACTATAAATCATAAACTAAGCATTTTTCAGCTGAAATAATGAATGTAGTCCTCTTAATTCTTGCTTCTAAAGCATACGCAAACAGAAATTTCAATGTACAATGATGTTTTTTAAAAAACGGTCAAAATGTGCTCCACTCGGGCTGAAAACGCTTGTTCGGAACATTTCCTTAATGTTGACTATAAATCATAAACTAAGCATTTTTCAGCTGAAATAATGAATGTAGTCCTCTTAATTCTTGCTTCTAAAGCATACGCAAACAGAAATTTCAATGTACAATGATGTTTTTAAAAAAACGGTCAAAATGTGCTCCACTCGGGCTGAAAACGCTTGTTTGGAACATTTCATTAATGTTGACTATAAATCATAAACTAAGCATTTTTCAGCTGAAATAATGAATGTAGTCCTCTTAATTCTTGCTTCTAAAGCATACGCAAGCAGAAATTTCAATGTACAATGATGTTTTTAAAAAAAACAGTCAAAATGTGCTCCACTCGGGCTGAAAACGCTGTTGGGGACATTTCATTAATGTTGACTACAAATCAAAAACTAAGCATTTTTCAGCTGAAATAATGAATGTAGTCCTCTTAATTCTTGCTTCTAAAGCATTCGCAAGCAGAAATTTCAATGTACAATGATGTTTTTAAAAAAACAGTCAAAATGTGCTCCACTCGGGCTGAAAACGCTGTTGGGGACATTTCATTAATGTTGACTATAAATCATAAACTAAGCATTTTTCAGCTGAAATAATGAATGTAGTCCTCTTAATTCTTGCTTCTAAAGCATACGCAAGCAGAAATTTCAATGTACAATGATGTTTTTAAAAAAACGGTCAAAATGTGCTCCACTCGGGCTGAAAACGCTTGTTTGGGACATTACATTAATGTTGACTATAAATCATAAACTAAGCATTTTTCAGCTGAAATAATGAATGTAGTCCTCTTAATTCTTGCTTCTAAAGCATACGCAAACAGAAATTTCAATGTACAATGATGTTTTTTAAAAAACGGTCAAAATGTGCTCCACTCGGGCTGAAAACGCTTGTTCGGAACATTTCCTTAATGTTGACTATAAATCATAAACTAAGCATTTTTCAGCTGAAATAATGAATGTAGTCCTCTTAATTCTTGCTTCTAAAGCATACGCAAGCAGAAATTTCAATGTACAATGATGTTTTTAAAAAAAACAGTCAAAATGCGCTCCACTCGGGCTGAAAACGCTGTTGGGGACATTTCATTAATGTTGACTACAAATCAAAAACTAAGCATTTTTCAGCTGAAATAATGAATGTAGTCCTCTTAATTCTTGCTTCTAAAGCATACGCAAGCAGAAATTTCAATGTACAATGATGTTTTTTAAAAAACGGTCAAAATGTGCTCCACTCGGGCTGAAAACGCTTGTTCGGAACATTTCCTTAATGTTGACTATAAATCATAAACTAAGCATTTTTCAGCTGAAATAATGAATGTAGTCCTCTTAATTCTTGCTTCTAAAGCATACGCAAGCAGAAATTTCAATGTACAATGATGTTTTTAAAAAAAACAGTCAAAATGCGCTCCACTCGGGCTGAAAACGCTGTTGGGGACATTTCATTAATGTTGACTACAAATCAAAAACTAAGCATTTTTCAGCTGAAATAATGAATGTAGTCCTCTTAATTCTTGCTTCTAAAGCATACGCAAGCAGAAATTTCAATGTACAATGATGTTTTTAAAAAAAGGGTCAAAATGTGCTCCACTCGGGCTGAAAACGCTTGTTTGGAACATTTCATTAATGTTGACTATAAATCATAAACTAAGCATTTTTCAGCTGAAATAATGAATGTAGTCCTCTTAATTCTTGCTTCTAAAGCATACGCAAGCAGAAATTTCAATGTACAATGATGTTTTTAAAAAAACAGTCAAAATGTGCTCCACTCGGGCTGAAAACGCTTGTTTGGGACATGACATTAATGTTGACTATAAATCATAAACTAAGCATTTTTCAGCTGAAATAATGAATGTAGTCCTCTTAATTCTTGCTTCTAAAGCATACGCAAGCAGAAATTTCAATGTACAATGATGTTTTTAAAAAAACAGTCAAAATGTGCTCCACTCGGGCTGAAAACGCTTGTTTGGGACATTACATTAATGTTGACTATAAATCATAAACTAAGCATTTTTCAGCTGAAATAATGAATGTAGTCCTCTTAATTCTTGCTTCTAAAACATACGCAAAAAGAAATTTCAATGTACAATGATGTTTTTTAAAAAACGGTCAAAATGTGCTCCACTCGGGCTGAAAACGCTTGTTCGGAACATTTCCTTAATGTTGACTATAAATCATAAACTAAGCATTTTTCAGCTGAAATAATGAATGTAGTCCTCTTAATTCTTGCTTCTAAAGCATACGCAAGCAGAAATTTCAATGTACAATGATGTTTTTAAAAAAAACAGTCAAAATGCGCTCCACTCGGGCTGAAAACGCTGTTGGGGACATTTCATTAATGTTGACTACAAATCAAAAACTTAGCATTTTTCAGCTGAAATAATGAATGTAGTCCTCTTAATTCTTGCTTCTAAAGCATACGCAAGCAGAAATTTCAATGTACAATGATGTTTTTAAAAAAAGGGTCAAAATGTGCTCCACTCGGGCTGAAAACGCTTGTTTGGAACATTTCATTAATGTTGACTATAAATCATAAACTAAGCATTTTTCAGCTGAAATAATGAATGTAGTCCTCTTAATTCTTGCTTCTAAAGCATACGCAAGCAGAAATTTCAATGTACAATGATGTTTTTAAAAAAACAGTCAAAATGTGCTCCACTCGGGCTGAAAACGCTGTTGGGGACATGACATTAATGTTGACTATAAATCATAAACTAAGCATTTTTCAGCTGAAATAATGAATGTAGTCCTCTTAATTCTTGCTTCTAAAGCATACGCAAGCAGAAATTTCAATGTACAATGATGTTTTTAAAAAAAGGGTCAAAATGTGCTCCACTCGGGCTGAAAACGCTGTTGGGGACATTTCATTAATGTTGACTACAAATCAAAAACTAAGCATTTTTCAGCTGAAATAATGAATGTAGTCCTCTTAATTCTTGCTTCTAAAGCATACGCAAGCAGAAATTTCAATGTACAATGATGTTTTTAAAAAAAGGGTCAAAATGTGCTCCACTCGGGCTGAAAACGCTTGTTTGGAACATTTCATTAATGTTGACTATAAATCATAAACTAAGCATTTTTCAGCTGAAATAATGAATGTAGTCCTCTTAATTCTTGCTTCTAAAGCATACGCAAGCAGAAATTTCAATGTACAATGATGTTTTTAAAAAAACAGTCAAAATGTGCTCCACTCGGGCTGAAAACGCTTGTTTGGGACATGACATTAATGTTGACTATAAATCATAAACTAAGCATTTTTCAGCTGAAATAATGAATGTAGTCCTCTTAATTCTTGCTTCTAAAGCATACGCAAGCAGAAATTTCAATGTACAATGATGTTTTTAAAAAAACAGTCAAAATGTGCTCCACTCGGGCTGAAAACGCTTGTTTGGGACATTACATTAATGTTGACTATAAATCATAAACTAAGCATTTTTCAGCTGAAATAATGAATGTAGTCCTCTTAATTCTTGCTTCTAAAGCATACGCAAACAGAAATTTCAATGTACAATGATGTTTTTTAAAAAACTGTCAAAATAAGCTCCACTCGGGCTGAAAACGCTTGTTTGGAACATTTCATTAATGTTGACTATAATTCATAAACTAAGCATTTTTCAGCTGAAATAATGAATGTAGTCCTCTTAATTCTTGCTTCTAAAGCATACGCAAGCAGAAATTTCAATGTACAATGATGTTTTTAAAAAAAACAGTCAAAATGTGCTCCACTCGGGCTGAAAACGCTGTTGGGGACATTTCATTAATGTTGACTATAAATCAAAAACTAAGCATTTTTCAGCTGAAATAATGAATGTAGTCCTCTTAATTCTTGCTTCTAAAGCATACGCAAGCAGAAATTTCAATGTACAATGATGTTTTTAAAAAAACAGTCAAAATGTGCTCCACTCAGGCTGAAAACGCTGTTGGGGACATTTCATTAATGTTGACTATAAATCATAAACTAAGCATTTTTCAGCCGAAATAATGAATGTAGTCCTCCTAATTCTTGCTTCTAAAGCATACGCAAGCAGAAATTTCAATGTACAATGATGTTTTTAAAAAAACAGTCAAAATGTGCTCCACTCGGGCTGAAAACGCTTGTTTGGAACATTTCATTAATGTTGACTATAAATCATAAACTAAGCATTTTTCAGCTGAAATAATGAATGTAGTCCTCTTAATTCTTGCTTCTAAAGCATACGCAAGCAGAAATTTCAATGTACAATGATGTTTTTAAAAAAACAGTCAAAATGTGCTCCACTCGGGCTGAAAACGCTTGTTTGGGACATGACATTAATGTTGACTATAAATCATAAACTAAGCATTTTTCAGCTGAAATAATGAATGTAGTCCTCTTAATTCTTGCTTCTAAAGCATACGCAAGCAGAAATTTCAATGTACAATGATGTTTTTAAAAAAACAGTCAAAATGTGCTCCACTCGGGCTGAAAACGCTTGTTTGGGACATTACATTAATGTTGACTATAAATCATAAACTAAGCATTTTTCAGCTGAAATAATGAATGTAGTCCTCTTAATTCTTGCTTCTAAAGCATACGCAAAAAGAAATTTCAATGTACAATGATGTTTTTTAAAAAACGGTCAAAATGTGCTCCACTCGGGCTGAAAACGCTTGTTCGGAACATTTCATTAATGTTGACTATAAATCATAAACTAAGCATTTTTCAGCTGAAATAATGAATGTAGTCCTCTTAATTCTTGCTTCTAAAGCATACGCAAGCAGAAATTTCAATGTACAATGATGTTTTTAAAAAAAACAGTCAAAATGCGCTCCACTCGGGCTGAAAACGCTGTTGGGGACATTTCATTAATGTTGACTACAAATCAAAAACTAAGCATTTTTCAGCTGAAATAATGAATGTAGTCCTCTTAATTCTTGCTTCTAAAGCATACGCAAGCAGAAATTTCAATGTACAATGATGTTTTTAAAAAAAGGGTCAAAATGTGCTCCACTCGGGCTGAAAACGCTTGTTTGGAACATTTCATTAATGTTGACTATAAATCATAAACTAAGCATTTTTCAGCTGAAATAATGAATGTAGTCCTCTTAATTCTTGCTTCTAAAGCATACGCAAGCAGAAATTTCAATGTACAATGATGTTTTTAAAAAAACAGTCAAAATGTGCTCCACTCGGGCTGAAAACGCTGTTGGGGACATGACATTAATTGTAGTCCTCTTAATTCTTGCTTCTAAAGCATACGCAAGCAGAAATTTCAATGTACAATGATGTTTTTAAAAAAAGGGTCAAAATGTGCTCCACTCGGGCTGAAAACGCTTGTTTGGAACATTTCATTAATGTTGACTATAAATCATAAACTAAGCATTTTTCAGCTGAAATAATGAATGTAGTCCTCTTAATTCTTGCTTCTAAAGCATACGCAAGCAGAAATTTCAATGTACAATGATGTTTTTAAAAAAACAGTCAAAATGTGCTCCACTCGGGCTGAAAACGCTTGTTTGGGACATGACATTAATGTTGACTATAAATCATAAACTAAGCATTTTTCAGCTGAAATAATGAATGTAGTCCTCTTAATTCTTGCTTCTAAAGCATACGCAAGCAGAAATTTCAATGTACAATGATGTTTTTAAAAAAACAGTCAAAATGTGCTCCACTCGGGCTGAAAACGCTTGTTTGGGACATTACATTAATGTTGACTATAAATCATAAACTAAGCATTTTTCAGCTGAAATAATGAATGTAGTCCTCTTAATTCTTGCTTCTAAAGCATACGCAAACAGAAATTTCAATGTACAATGATGTTTTTTAAAAAACTGTCAAAATAAGCTCCACTCGGGCTGAAAACGCTTGTTTGGAACATTTCATTAATGTTGACTATAATTCATAAACTAAGCATTTTTCAGCTGAAATAATGAATGTAGTCCTCTTAATTCTTGCTTCTAAAGCATACGCAAGCAGAAATTTCAATGTACAATGATGTTTTTAAAAAAAACAGTCAAAATGTGCTCCACTCGGGCTGAAAACGCTGTTGGGGACATTTCATTAATGTTGACTATAAATCAAAAACTAAGCATTTTTCAGCTGAAATAATGAATGTAGTCCTCTTAATTCTTGCTTCTAAAGCATACGCAAGCAGAAATTTCAATGTACAATGATGTTTTTAAAAAAACAGTCAAAATGTGCTCCACTCAGGCTGAAAACGCTGTTGGGGACATTTCATTAATGTTGACTATAAATCATAAACTAAGCATTTTTCAGCCGAAATAATGAATGTAGTCCTCCTAATTCTTGCTTCTAAAGCATACGCAAGCAGAAATTTCAATGTACAATGATGTTTTTAAAAAAACAGTCAAAATGTGCTCCACTCGGGCTGAAAACGCTTGTTTGGAACATTTCATTAATGTTGACTATAAATCATAAACTAAGCATTTTTCAGCTGAAATAATGAATGTAGTCCTCTTAATTCTTGCTTCTAAAGCATACGCAAGCAGAAATTTCAATGTACAATGATGTTTTTAAAAAAACAGTCAAAATGTGCTCCACTCGGGCTGAAAACGCTTGTTTGGGACATGACATTAATGTTGACTATAAATCATAAACTAAGCATTTTTCAGCTGAAATAATGAATGTAGTCCTCTTAATTCTTGCTTCTAAAGCATACGCAAGCAGAAATTTCAATGTACAATGATGTTTTTAAAAAAACAGTCAAAATGTGCTCCACTCGGGCTGAAAACGCTTGTTTGGGACATTACATTAATGTTGACTATAAATCATAAACTAAGCATTTTTCAGCTGAAATAATGAATGTAGTCCTCTTAATTCTTGCTTCTAAAGCATACGCAAAAAGAAATTTCAATGTACAATGATGTTTTTTAAAAAACGGTCAAAATGTGCTCCACTCGGGCTGAAAACGCTTGTTCGGAACATTTCATTAATGTTGACTATAAATCATAAACTAAGCATTTTTCAGCTGAAATAATGAATGTAGTCCTCTTAATTCTTGCTTCTAAAGCATACGCAAGCAGAAATTTCAATGTACAATGATGTTTTTAAAAAAAACAGTCAAAATGCGCTCCACTCGGGCTGAAAACGCTGTTGGGGACATTTCATTAATGTTGACTACAAATCAAAAACTAAGCATTTTTCAGCTGAAATAATGAATGTAGTCCTCTTAATTCTTGCTTCTAAAGCATACGCAAGCAGAAATTTCAATGTACAATGATGTTTTTAAAAAAAGGGTCAAAATGTGCTCCACTCGGGCTGAAAACGCTTGTTTGGAACATTTCATTAATGTTGACTATAAATCATAAACTAAGCATTTTTCAGCTGAAATAATGAATGTAGTCCTCTTAATTCTTGCTTCTAAAGCATACGCAAGCAGAAATTTCAATGTACAATGATGTTTTTAAAAAAACAGTCAAAATGTGCTCCACTCGGGCTGAAAACGCTGTTGGGGACATGACATTAATTGTAGTCCTCTTAATTCTTGCTTCTAAAGCATACGCAAGCAGAAATTTCAATGTACAATGATGTTTTTAAAAAAAGGGTCAAAATGTGCTCCACTCGGGCTGAAAACGCTTGTTTGGAACATTTCATTAATGTTGACTATAAATCATAAACTAAGCATTTTTCAGCTGAAATAATGAATGTAGTCCTCTTAATTCTTGCTTCTAAAGCATACGCAAGCAGAAATTTCAATGTACAATGATGTTTTTAAAAAAAGAGTCAAAATGTGCTCCACTCGGGCTGAAAACGCTTGTTTGGGACATGACATTAATGTTGACTATAAATCATAAACTAAGCATTTTTCAGCTGAAATAATGAATGTAGTCCTCTTAATTCTTGCTTCTAAAGCATACGCAAGCAGAAATTTCAATGTACAATGATGTTTTTAAAAAAACAGTCAAAATGTGCTCCACTCGGGCTGAAAACGCTTGTTTGGGACATTACATTAATGTTGACTATAAATCATAGACTAAGCATTTTTCAGCTGAAATAATGAATGTAGTCCTCTTAATTCTTGCTTCTAAAGCATACGCAAAAAGAAATTTCAATGTACAATGATGTTTTTTAAAAAACGGTCAAAATGTGCTCCACTCGGGCTGAAAACGCTTGTTCGGAACATTTCCTTAATGTTGACTATAAATCATAAACTAAGCATTTTTCAGCTGAAATAATGAATGTAGTCCTCTTAATTCTTGCTTCTAAAGCATACGCAAGCAGAAATTTCAATGTACAATGATGTTTTTAAAAAAAACAGTCAAAATGCGCTCCACTCGGGCTGAAAACGCTGTTGGGGACATTTCATTAATGTTGACTACAAATCAAAAACTAAGCATTTTTCAGCTGAAATAATGAATGTAGTCCTCTTAATTCTTGCTTCTAAAGCATACGCAAGCAGAAATTTCAATGTACAATGATGTTTTTTAAAAAACGGTCAAAATGTGCTCCACTCGGGCTGAAAACGCTTGTTCGGAACATTTCCTTAATGTTGACTATAAATCATAAACTAAGCATTTTTCAGCTGAAATAATGAATGTAGTCCTCTTAATTCTTGCTTCTAAAGCATACGCAAGCAGAAATTTCAATGTACAATGATGTTTTTAAAAAAAACAGTCAAAATGCGCTCCACTCGGGCTGAAAACGCTGTTGGGGACATTTCATTAATGTTGACTACAAATCAAAAACTAAGCATTTTTCAGCTGAAATAATGAATGTAGTCCTCTTAATTCTTGCTTCTAAAGCATACGCAAGCAGAAATTTCAATGTACAATGATGTTTTTAAAAAAAGGGTCAAAATGTGCTCCACTCGGGCTGAAAACGCTTGTTTGGAACATTTCATTAATGTTGACTATAAATCATAAACTAAGCATTTTTCAGCTGAAATAATGAATGTAGTCCTCTTAATTCTTGCTTCTAAAGCATACGCAAGCAGAAATTTCAATGTACAATGATGTTTTTAAAAAAACAGTCAAAATGTGCTCCACTCGGGCTGAAAACGCTTGTTTGGGACATGACATTAATGTTGACTATAAATCATAAACTAAGCATTTTTCAGCTGAAATAATGAATGTAGTCCTCTTAATTCTTGCTTCTAAAGCATACGCAAGCAGAAATTTCAATGTACAATGATGTTTTTAAAAAAACAGTCAAAATGTGCTCCACTCGGGCTGAAAACGCTTGTTTGGGACATTACATTAATGTTGACTATAAATCATAAACTAAGCATTTTTCAGCTGAAATAATGAATGTAGTCCTCTTAATTCTTGCTTCTAAAACATACGCAAAAAGAAATTTCAATGTACAATGATGTTTTTTAAAAAACGGTCAAAATGTGCTCCACTCGGGCTGAAAACGCTTGTTCGGAACATTTCCTTAATGTTGACTATAAATCATTAACTAAGCATTTTTCAGCTGAAATAATGAATGTAGTCCTCTTAATTCTTGCTTCTAAAGCATACGCAAGCAGAAATTTCAATGTACAATGATGTTTTTAAAAAAAACAGTCAAAATGCGCTCCACTCGGGCTGAAAACGCTGTTGGGGACATTTCATTAATGTTGACTACAAATCAAAAACTTAGCATTTTTCAGCTGAAATAATGAATGTAGTCCTCTTAATTCTTGCTTCTAAAGCATACGCAAGCAGAAATTTCAATGTACAATGATGTTTTTAAAAAAAGGGTCAAAATGTGCTCCACTCGGGCTGAAAACGCTTGTTTGGAACATTTCATTAATGTTGACTATAAATCATAAACTAAGCATTTTTCAGCTGAAATAATGAATGTAGTCCTCTTAATTCTTGCTTCTAAAGCATACGCAAGCAGAAATTTCAATGTACAATGATGTTTTTAAAAAAACAGTCAAAATGTGCTCCACTCGGGCTGAAAACGCTGTTGGGGACATGACATTAATGTTGACTATAAATCATAAACTAAGCATTTTTCAGCTGAAATAATGAATGTAGTCCTCTTAATTCTTGCTTCTAAAGCATACGCAAGCAGAAATTTCAATGTACAATGATGTTTTTAAAAAAAGGGTCAAAATGTGCTCCACTCGGGCTGAAAACGCTGTTGGGGACATTTCATTAATGTTTTCTACAAATCAAAAACTAAGCATTTTTCAGCTGAAATAATGAATGTAGTCCTCTTAATTCTTGCTTCTAAAGCATACGCAAGCAGAAATTTCAATGTACAATGATGTTTTTAAAAAAAGGGTCAAAATGTGCTCCACTCGGGCTGAAAACGCTTGTTTGGAACATTTCATTAATGTTGACTATAAATCATAAACTAAGCATTTTTCAGCTGAAATAATGAATGTAGTCCTCTTAATTCTTGCTTCTAAAGCATACGCAAGCAGAAATTTCAATGTACAATGATGTTTTTAAAAAAACAGTCAAAATGTGCTCCACTCGGGCTGAAAACGCTTGTTTGGGACATGACATTAATGTTGACTATAAATCATAAACTAAGCATTTTTCAGCTGAAATAATGAATGTAGTCCTCTTAATTCTTGCTTCTAAAGCATACGCAAGCAGAAATTTCAATGTACAATGATGTTTTTAAAAAAACAGTCAAAATGTGCTCCACTCGGGCTGAAAACGCTTGTTTGGGACATTACATTAATGTTGACTATAAATCATAAACTAAGCATTTTTCAGCTGAAATAATGAATGTAGTCCTCTTAATTCTTGCTTCTAAAGCATACGCAAACAGAAATTTCAATGTACAATGATGTTTTTAAAAAAACTGTCAAAATAAGCTCCACTCGGGCTGAAAACGCTTGTTTGGAACATTTCATTAATGTTGACTATAATTCATAAACTAAGCATTTTTCAGCTGAAATAATGAATGTAGTCCTCTTAATTCTTGCTTCTAAAGCATACGCAAGCAGAAATTTCAATGTACAATGATGTTTTTAAAAAAAACAGTCAAAATGTGCTCCACTCGGGCTGAAAACGCTGTTGGGGACATTTCATTAATGTTGACTATAAATCAAAAACTAAGCATTTTTCAGCTGAAATAATGAATGTAGTCCTCTTAATTCTTGCTTCTAAAGCATACGCAAGCAGAAATTTCAATGTACAATGATGTTTTTAAAAAAACAGTCAAAATGTGCTCCACTCAGGCTGAAAACGCTGTTGGGGACATTTCATTAATGTTGACTATAAATCATAAACTAAGCATTTTTCAGCCGAAATAATGAATGTAGTCCTCCTAATTCTTGCTTCTAAAGCATACGCAAGCAGAAATTTCAATGTACAATGATGTTTTTAAAAAAACAGTCAAAATGTGCTCCACTCGGGCTGAAAACGCTTGTTTGGAACATTTCATTAATGTTGACTATAAATCATAAACTAAGCATTTTTCAGCTGAAATAATGAATGTAGTCCTCTTAATTCTTGCTTCTAAAGCATACGCAAGCAGAAATTTCAATGTACAATGATGTTTTTAAAAAAACAGTCAAAATGTGCTCCACTCGGGCTGAAAACGCTTGTTTGGGACATGACATTAATGTTGACTATAAATCATAAACTAAGCATTTTTCAGCTGAAATAATGAATGTAGTCCTCTTAATTCTTGCTTCTAAAGCATACGCAAGCAGAAATTTCAATGTACAATGATGTTTTTAAAAAAACAGTCAAAATGTGCTCCACTCGGGCTGAAAACGCTTGTTTGGGACATTACATTAATGTTGACTATAAATCATAAACTAAGCATTTTTCAGCTGAAATAATGAATGTAGTCCTCTTAATTCTTGCTTCTAAAGCATACGCAAAAAGAAATTTCAATGTACAATGATGTTTTTTAAAAAACGGTCAAAATGTGCTCCACTCGGGCTGAAAACGCTTGTTCGGAACATTTCATTAATGTTGACTATAAATCATAAACTAAGCATTTTTCAGCTGAAATAATGAATGTAGTCCTCTTAATTCTTGCTTCTAAAGCATACGCAAGCAGAAATTTCAATGTACAATGATGTTTTTAAAAAAAACAGTCAAAATGCGCTCCACTCGGGCTGAAAACGCTGTTGGGGACATTTCATTAATGTTGACTACAAATCAAAAACTAAGCATTTTTCAGCTGAAATAATGAATGTAGTCCTCTTAATTCTTGCTTCTAAAGCATACGCAAGCAGAAATTTCAATGTACAATGATGTTTTTAAAAAAAGGGTCAAAATGTGCTCCACTCGGGCTGAAAACGCTTGTTTGGAACATTTCATTAATGTTGACTATAAATCATAAACTAAGCATTTTTCAGCTGAAATAATGAATGTAGTCCTCTTAATTCTTGCTTCTAAAGCATACGCAAGCAGAAATTTCAATGTACAATGATGTTTTTAAAAAAACAGTCAAAATGTGCTCCACTCGGGCTGAAAACGCTGTTGGGGACATGACATTAATTGTAGTCCTCTTAATTCTTGCTTCTAAAGCATACGCAAGCAGAAATTTCAATGTACAATGATGTTTTTAAAAAAACAGTCAAAATGTGCTCCACTCGGGCTGAAAACGCTTGTTTGGAACATTTCATTAATGTTGACTATAAATCATAAACTAAGCATTTTTCAGCTGAAATAATGAATGTAGTCCTCTTAATTCTTGCTTCTAAAGCATACGCAAGCAGAAATTTCAATGTACAATGATGTTTTTAAAAAAAGAGTCAAAATGTGCTCCACTCGGGCTGAAAACGCTTGTTTGGGACATGACATTAATGTTGACTATAAATCATAAACTAAGCATTTTTCAGCTGAAATAATGAATGTAGTCCTCTTAATTCTTGCTTCTAAAGCATACGCAAGCAGAAATTTCAATGTACAATGATGTTTTTAAAAAAACAGTCAAAATGTGCTCCACTCGGGCTGAAAACGCTTGTTTGGGACATTACATTAATGTTGACTATAAATCATAGACTAAGCATTTTTCAGCTGAAATAATGAATGTAGTCCTCTTAATTCTTGCTTCTAAAGCATACGCAAAAAGAAATTTCAATGTACAATGATGTTTTTTAAAAAACGGTCAAAATGTGCTCCACTCGGGCTGAAAACGCTTGTTCGGAACATTTCCTTAATGTTGACTATAAATCATAAACTAAGCATTTTTCAGCTGAAATAATGAATGTAGTCCTCTTAATTCTTGCTTCTAAAGCATACGCAAGCAGAAATTTCAATGTACAATGATGTTTTTAAAAAAAACAGTCAAAATGCGCTCCACTCAGGCTGAAAACGCTGTTGGGGACATTTCATTAATGTTGACTACAAATCAAAAACTAAGCATTTTTCAGCTGAAATAATGAATGTAGTCCTCTTAATTCTTGCTTCTAAAGCATACGCAAGCAGAAATTTCAATGTACAATGATGTTTTTAAAAAAAGGGTCAAAATGTGCTCCACTCGGGCTGAAAACGCTTGTTTGGAACATTTCATTAATGTTGACTATAAATCATAAACTAAGCATTTTTCAGCTGAAATAATGAATGTAGTCCTCTTAATTCTTGCTTCTAAAGCATACGCAAGCAGAAATTTCAATGTACAATGATGTTTTTAAAAAAACAGTCAAAATGTGCTCCACTCGGGCTGAAAACGCTTGTTTGGGACATGACATTAATGTTGACTATAAATCATAAACTAAGCATTTTTCAGCTGAAATAATGAATGTAGTCCTCTTAATTCTTGCTTCTAAAGCATACGCAAGCAGAAATTTCAATGTACAATGATGTTTTTAAAAAAAGGGTCAAAATGTGCTCCACTCGGGCTGAAAACGCTTGTTTGGAACATTTCATTAATGTTGACTATAAATCATAAACTAAGCATTTTTCAGCTGAAATAATGAATGTAGTCCTCTTAATTCTTGCTTCTAAAGCATACGCAAGCAGAAATTTCAATGTACAATGATGTTTTTAAAAAAACAGTCAAAATGTGCTCCACTCGGGCTGAAAACGCTTGTTTGGGACATGACATTAATGTTGACTATAAATCATAAACTAAGCATTTTTCAGCTGAAATAATGAATGTAGTCCTCTTAATTCTTGCTTCTAAAGCATACGCAAGCAGAAATTTCAATGTACAATGATGTTTTTAAAAAAAGGGTCAAAATGTGCTCCACTCGGGCTGAAAACGCTTGTTTGGAACATTTCCTTAATGTTGACTATAAATCATAAACTAAGCATTTTTCAGCTGAAATAATGAATGTAGTCCTCTTAATTCTTGCTTCTAAAGCATACGCAAGCAGAAATTTCAATGTACAATGATGTTTTTAAAAAAACAGTCAAAATGTGCTCCACTCGGGCTGAAAACGCTTGTTTGGGACATGACATTAATGTTGACTATAAATCATAAACTAAGCATTTTTCAGCTGAAATAATGAATGTAGTCCTCTTAATTCTTGCTTCTAAAGCATACGCAAGCAGAAATTTCAATGTACAATGATGTTTTTAAAAAAACAGTCAAAATGTGCTCCACTCGGGCTGAAAACGCTGTTGGGGACATTTCATTAATGTTGACTATAAATCATAAACTAAGCATTTTTCAGCTGAAATAATGAATGTAGTCCTCTTAATTCTTGCTTCTAAAGCATACGCAAGCAGAAATTTCAATGTACAATGATGTTTTTAAAAAAACAGTCAAAATGTGCTCCACTCGGGCTGAAAACGCTGTTGGGGACATTTCATTAATGTTGACTATAAATCATAAACTAAGCATTTTTCAGCTGAAATAATGAATGTAGTCCTCTTAATTCTTGCTTCTAAAGCATACGCAAGCAGAAATTTCAATGTACAATGATGTTTTTAAAAAAACAGTCAAAATGTGCTCCACTCGGGCTGAAAACGCTTGTTTGGGACATTACATTAATGTTGACTATAAATCATAAACTAAGCATTTTTCAGCTGAAATAATGAATGTAGTCCTCTTAATTCTTGCTTCTAAAGCATACGCAAACAGAAATTTCAATGTACAATGATGTTTTTAAAAAAACGGTCAAAATGTGCTCCACTCGGGCTGAAAACGCTTGTTCGGAACATTTCCTTAATGTTGACTATAAATCATAAACTAAGCATTTTTCAGCTGAAATAATGAATGTAGTCCTCTTAATTCTTGCTTCTAAAGCATACGCAAACAGAAATTTCAATGTACAATGATGTTTTTAAAAAAACGGTCAAAATGTGCTCCACTCGGGCTGAAAACGCTTGTTCGGAACATTTCCTTAATGTTGACTATAAATCATAAACTAAGCATTTTTCAGCTGAAATAATGAATGTAGTCCTCTTAATTCTTGCTTCTAAAGCATACGCAAGCAGAAATTTCAATGTACAATGATGTTTTTAAAAAAACAGTCAAAATGTGCTCCACTCGGGCTGAAAACGCTTGTTTGGGACATGACATTAATGTTGACTATAAATCATAAACTAAGCATTTTTCAGCTGAAATAATGAATGTAGTCCTCTTAATTCTTGCTTCTAAAGCATACGCAAGCAGAAATTTCAATGTACAATGATGTTTTTAAAAAAAGGGTCAAAATGTGCTCCACTCGGGCTGAAAACGCTGTTGGGGACATTTCATTAATGTTGACTACAAATCAAAAACTAAGCATTTTTCAGCTGAAATAATGAATGTAGTCCTCTTAATTCTTGCTTCTAAAGCATTCGCAAGCAGAAATTTCAATGTACAATGATGTTTTTAAAAAAACAGTCAAAATGTGCTCCACTCGGGCTGAAAACGCTGTTGGGGACATTTCATTAATGTTGACTATAAATCATAAACTAAGCATTTTTCAGCTGAAATAATGAATGTAGTCCTCTTAATTCTTGCTTCTAAAGCATACGCAAGCAGAAATTTCAATGTACAATGATGTTTTTAAAAAAACGGTCAAAATGTGCTCCACTCGGGCTGAAAACGCTTGTTTGGGACATTACATTAATGTTGACTATAAATCATAAACTAAGCATTTTTCAGCTGAAATAATGAATGTAGTCCTCTTAATTCTTGCTTCTAAAGCATACGCAAACAGAAATTTCAATGTACAATGATGTTTTTTAAAAAACGGTCAAAATGTGCTCCACTCGGGCTGAAAACGCTTGTTCGGAACATTTCCTTAATGTTGACTATAAATCATAAACTAAGCATTTTTCAGCTGAAATAATGAATGTAGTCCTCTTAATTCTTGCTTCTAAAGCATACGCAAGCAGAAATTTCAATGTACAATGATGTTTTTAAAAAAAACAGTCAAAATGCGCTCCACTCGGGCTGAAAACGCTGTTGGGGACATTTCATTAATGTTGACTACAAATCAAAAACTAAGCATTTTTCAGCTGAAATAATGAATGTAGTCCTCTTAATTCTTGCTTCTAAAGCATACGCAAGCAGAAATTTCAATGTACAATGATGTTTTTAAAAAAAGGGTCAAAATGTGCTCCACTCGGGCTGAAAACGCTTGTTTGGAACATTTCATTAATGTTGACTATAAATCATAAACTAAGCATTTTTCAGCTGAAATAATGAATGTAGTCCTCTTAATTCTTGCTTCTAAAGCATACGCAAGCAGAAATTTCAATGTACAATGATGTTTTTAAAAAAAGGGTCAAAATGTGCTCCACTCGGGCTGAAAACGCTTGTTTGGAACATTTCATTAATGTTGACTATAAATCATAAACTAAGCATTTTTCAGCTGAAATAATGAATGTAGTCCTCTTAATTCTTGCTTCTAAAGCATACGCAAGCAGAAATTTCAATGTACAATGATGTTTTTAAAAAAACAGTCAAAATGTGCTCCACTCGGGCTGAAAACGCTGTTGGGGACATTTCATTAATGTTGACTATAAATCATAAACTAAGCATTTTTCAGCTGAAATAATGAATGTAGTCCTCTTAATTCTTGCTTCTAAAGCATACGCAAGCAGAAATTTCAATGTACAATGATGTTTTTAAAAAAACGGTCAAAATGTGCTCCACTCGGGCTGAAAACGCTTGTTTGGGACATTACATTAATGTTGACTATAAATCATAAACTAAGCATTTTTCAGCTGAAATAATGAATGTAGTCCTCTTAATTCTTGCTTCTAAAGCATACGCAAACAGAAATTTCAATGTACAATGATGTTTTTAAAAAAACGGTCAAAATGTGCTCCACTCGGGCTGAAAACGCTTGTTCGGAACATTTCCTTAATGTTGACTATAAATCATAAACTAAGCATTTTTCAGCTGAAATAATGAATGTAGTCCTCTTAATTCTTGCTTCTAAAGCATACGCAAGCAGAAATTTCAATGTACAATGATGTTTTTAAAAAAAACAGTCAAAATGCGCTCCACTCGGGCTGAAAACGCTGTTGGGGACATTTCATTAATGTTGACTACAAATCAAAAACTAAGCATTTTTCAGCTGAAATAATGAATGTAGTCCTCTTAATTCTTGCTTCTAAAGCATACGCAAGCAGAAATTTCAATGTACAATGATGTTTTTAAAAAAAACAGTCAAAATGCGCTCCACTCGGGCTGAAAACGCTGTTGGGGACATTTCATTAATGTTGACTACAAATCAAAAACTAAGCATTTTTCAGCTGAAATAATGAATGTAGTCCTCTTAATTCTTGCTTCTAAAGCATACGCAAGCAGAAATTTCAATGTACAATGATGTTTTTAAAAAAAGGGTCAAAATGTGCTCCACTCGGGCTGAAAACGCTTGTTTGGAACATTTCATTAATGTTGACTATAAATCATAAACTAAGCATTTTTCAGCTGAAATAATGAATGTAGTCCTCTTAATTCTTGCTTCTAAAGCATACGCAAGCAGAAATTTCAATGTACAATGATGTTTTTAAAAAAACAGTCAAAATGTGCTCCACTCGGGCTGAAAACGCTTGTTTGGGACATGACATTAATGTTGACTATAAATCATAAACTAAGCATTTTTCAGCTGAAATAATGAATGTAGTCCTCTTAATTCTTGCTTCTAAAGCATACGCAAGCAGAAATTTCAATGTACAATGATGTTTTTAAAAAAACAGTCAAAATGTGCTCCACTCGGGCTGAAAACGCTTGTTTGGGACATGACATTAATGTTGACTATAAATCATAAACTAAGCATTTTTCAGCTGAAATAATGAATGTAGTCCTCTTAATTCTTGCTTCTAAAGCATACGCAAGCAGAAATTTCAATGTACAATGATGTTTTTAAAAAAAGGGTCAAAATGTGCTCCACTCGGGCTGAAAACGCTGTTGGGGATATTTCATTAATGTTGACTACAAATCAAAAACTAAGCATTTTTCAGCTGAAATAATGAATGTAGTCCTCTTAATTCTTGCTTCTAAAGCATTCGCAAGCAGAAATTTCAATGTACAATGATGTTTTTAAAAAAACAGTCAAAATGTGCTCCACTCGGGCTGAAAACGCTGTTGGGGACATTTCATTAATGTTGACTATAAATCATAAACTTAGCATTTTTCAGCTGAAATAATGAATGTAGTCCTCTTAATTCTTGCTTCTAAAGCATACGCAAGCAGAAATTTCAATGTACAATGATGTTTTTAAAAAAACGGTCAAAATGTGCTCCACTCGGGCTGAAAACGCTTGTTTGGGACATTACATTAATGTTGACTATAAATCATAAACTAAGCATTTTTCAGCTGAAATAATGAATGTAGTCCTCTTAATTCTTGCTTCTAAAGCATACGCAAACAGAAATTTCAATGTACAATGATGTTTTTTAAAAAACGGTCAAAATGTGCTCCACTCGGGCTGAAAACGCTTGTTCGGAACATTTCCTTAATGTTGACTATAAATCATAAACTAAGCATTTTTCAGCTGAAATAATGAATGTAGTCCTCTTAATTCTTGCTTCTAAAGCATACGCAAGCAGAAATTTCAATGTACAATGATGTTTTTAAAAAAAACAGTCAAAATGCGCTCCACTCGGGCTGAAAACGCTGTTGGGGACATTTCATTAATGTTGACTACAAATCAAAAACTAAGCATTTTTCAGCTGAAATAATGAATGTAGTCCTCTTAATTCTTGCTTCTAAAGCATACGCAAGCAGAAATTTCAATGTACAATGATGTTTTTAAAAAAAGGGTCAAAATGTGCTCCACTCGGGCTGAAAACGCTTGTTTGGAACATTTCATTAATGTTGACTATAAATCATAAACTAAGCATTTTTCAGCTGAAATAATGAATGTAGTCCTCTTAATTCTTGCTTCTAAAGCATACGCAAGCAGAAATTTCAATGTACAATGATGTTTTTAAAAAAAGGGTCAAAATGTGCTCCACTCGGGCTGAAAACGCTTGTTTGGAACATTTCATTAATGTTGACTATAAATCATAAACTAAGCATTTTTCAGCTGAAATAATGAATGTAGTCCTCTTAATTCTTGCTTCTAAAGCATACGCAAGCAGAAATTTCAATGTACAATGATGTTTTTAAAAAAACAGTCAAAATGTGCTCCACTCGGGCTGAAAACGCTTGTTTGGGACATGACATTAATGTTGACTATAAATCATAAACTAAGCATTTTTCAGCTGAAATAATGAATGTAGTCCTCTTAATTCTTGCTTCTAAAGCATACGCAAGCAGAAATTTCAATGTACAATGATGTTTTTAAAAAAAGGGTCAAAATGTGCTCCACTCGGGCTGAAAACGCTTGTTTGGAACATTTCATTAATGTTGACTATAAATCATAAACTAAGCATTTTTCAGCTGAAATAATGAATGTAGTCCTCTTAATTCTTGCTTCTAAAGCATACGCAAGCAGAAATTTCAATGTACAATGATGTTTTTAAAAAAAGGGTCAAAATGTGCTCCACTCGGGCTGAAAACGCTTGTTTGGAACATTTCATTAATGTTGACTATAAATCATAAACTAAGCATTTTTCAGCTGAAATAATGAATGTAGTCCTCTTAATTCTTGCTTCTAAAGCATACGCAAGCAGAAATTTCAATGTACAATGATGTTTTTAAAAAAAACAGTCAAAATGCGCTCCACTCGGGCTGAAAACGCTGTTGGGGACATTTCATTAATGTTGACTACAAATCAAAAACTAAGCATTTTTCAGCTGAAATAATGAATGTAGTCCTCTTAATTCTTGCTTCTAAAGCATACGCAAGCAGAAATTTCAATGTACAATGATGTTTTTAAAAAAAACAGTCAAAATGCGCTCCACTCGGGCTGAAAACGCTGTTGGGGACATTTCATTAATGTTGACTACAAATCAAAAACTAAGCATTTTTCAGCTGAAATAATGAATGTAGTCCTCTTAATTCTTGCTTCTAAAGCATACGCAAGCAGAAATTTCAATGTACAATGATGTTTTTAAAAAAACGGTCAAAATGTGCTCCACTCGGGCTGAAAACGCTTGTTTGGAACATTTCATTAATGTTGACTATAAATCATAAACTAAGCATTTTTCAGCTGAAATAATGAATGTAGTCCTCTTAATTCTTGCTTCTAAAGCATACGCAAGCAGAAATTTCAATGTACAATGATGTTTTTAAAAAAACAGTCAAAATGTGCTCCACTCGGGCTGAAAACGCTTGTTTGGGACATGACATTAATGTTGACTATAAATCATAAACTAAGCATTTTTCAGCTGAAATAATGAATGTAGTCCTCTTAATTCTTGCTTCTAAAGCATACGCAAGCAGAAATTTCAATGTACAATGATGTTTTTAAAAAAAGGGTCAAAATGTGCTCCACTCGGGCTGAAAACGCTTGTTTGGAACATTTCATTAATGTTGACTATAAATCATAAACTAAGCATTTTTCAGCTGAAATAATGAATGTAGTCCTCTTAATTCTTGCTTCTAAAGCATACGCAAGCAGAAATTTCAATGTACAATGATGTTTTTAAAAAAACAGTCAAAATGTGCTCCACTCGGGCTGAAAACGCTTGTTTGGGACATGACATTAATGTTGACTATAAATCATAAACTAAGCATTTTTCAGCTGAAATAATGAATGTAGTCCTCTTAATTCTTGCTTCTAAAGCATACGCAAGCAGAAATTTCAATGTACAATGATGTTTTTAAAAAAACAGTCAAAATGTGCTCCACTCGGGCTGAAAACGCTTGTTTGGAACATTTCCTTAATGTTGACTATAAATCATAAACTAAGCATTTTTCAGCTGAAATAATGAATGTAGTCCTCTTAATTCTTGCTTCTAAAGCATACGCAAGCAGAAATTTCAATGTACAATGATGTTTTTAAAAAAACAGTCAAAATGTGCTCAACTCGGGCTGAAAACGCTGTTGGGGACATTTCATTAATGTTGACTACAAATCAAAAACTAAGCATTTTTCAGCTGAAATAATGAATGTAGTCCTCTTAATTCTTGCTTCTAAAGCATTCGCAAGCAGAAATTTCAATGTACAATGATGTTTTTAAAAAAACAGTCAAAATGTGCTCCACTCGGGCTGAAAACGCTGTTGGGGACATTTCATTAATGTTGACTATAAATCATAAACTAAGCATTTTTCAGCTGAAATAATGAATGTAGTCCTCTTAATTCTTGCTTCTAAAGCATACGCAAGCAGAAATTTCAATGTACAATGATGTTTTTAAAAAAACGGTCAAAATGTGCTCCACTCGGGCTGAAAACGCTTGTTTGGGACATTACATTAATGTTGACTATAAATCATAAACTAAGCATTTTTCAGCTGAAATAATGAATGTAGTCCTCTTAATTCTTGCTTCTAAAGCATACGCAAACAGAAATTTCAATGTACAATGATGTTTTTTAAAAAACGGTCAAAATGTGCTCCACTCGGGCTGAAAACGCTTGTTCGGAACATTTCCTTAATGTTGACTATAAATCATAAACTAAGCATTTTTCAGCTGAAATAATGAATGTAGTCCTCTTAATTCTTGCTTCTAAAGCATACGCAAGCAGAAATTTCAATGTACAATGATGTTTTTAAAAAAAACAGTCAAAATGCGCTCCACTCGGGCTGAAAACGCTGTTGGGGACATTTCATTAATGTTGACTACAAATCAAAAACTAAGCATTTTTCAGCTGAAATAATGAATGTAGTCCTCTTAATTCTTGCTTCTAAAGCATACGCAAGCAGAAATTTCAATGTACAATGATGTTTTTAAAAAAAGGGTCAAAATGTGCTCCACTCGGGCTGAAAACGCTTGTTTGGAACATTTCATTAATGTTGACTATAAATCATAAACTAAGCATTTTTCAGCTGAAATAATGAATGTAGTCCTCTTAATTCTTGCTTCTAAAGCATACGCAAGCAGAAATTTCAATGTACAATGATGTTTTTAAAAAAAGGGTCAAAATGTGCTCCACTCGGGCTGAAAACGCTTGTTTGGAACATTTCCTTAATGTTGACTATAAATCATAAACTAAGCATTTTTCAGCTGAAATAATGAATGTAGTCCTCTTAATTCTTGCTTCTAAAGCATACGCAAGCAGAAATTTCAATGTACAATGATGTTTTTAAAAAAACAGTCAAAATGTGCTCCACTCGGGCTGAAAACGCTTGTTTGGGACATGACATTAATGTTGACTATAAATCATAAACTAAGCATTTTTCAGCTGAAATAATGAATGTAGTCCTCTTAATTCTTGCTTCTAAAGCATACGCAAGCAGAAATTTCAATGTACAATGATGTTTTTAAAAAAACAGTCAAAATGTGCTCCACTCGGGCTGAAAACGCTGTTGGGGACATTTCATTAATGTTGACTATAAATCATAAACTAAGCATTTTTCAGCTGAAATAATGAATGTAGTCCTCTTAATTCTTGCTTCTAAAGCATACGCAAGCAGAAATTTCAATGTACAATGATGTTTTTAAAAAAACAGTCAAAATGTGCTCCACTCGGGCTGAAAACGCTGTTGGGGACATTTCATTAATGTTGACTATAAATCATAAACTAAGCATTTTTCAGCTGAAATAATGAATGTAGTCCTCTTAATTCTTGCTTCTAAAGCATACGCAAGCAGAAATTTCAATGTACAATGATGTTTTTCAAAAAACAGTCAAAATGTGCTCCACTCGGGCTGAAAACGCTTGTTTGGGACATTAGATTAATGTTGACTATAAATCATAAACTAAGCATTTTTCAGCTGAAATAATGAATGTAGTCCTCTTAATTCTTGCTTCTAAAGCATACGCAAACAGAAATTTCAATGTACAATGATGTTTTTAAAAAAACGGTCAAAATGTGCTCCACTCGGGCTGAAAACGCTTGTTCGGAACATTTCCTTAATGTTGACTATAAATCATAAACTAAGCATTTTTCAGCTGAAATAATGAATGTAGTCCTCTTAATTCTTGCTTCTAAAGCATACGCAAGCAGAAATTTCAATGTACAATGATGTTTTTAAAAAAAACAGTCAAAATGCGCTCCACTCGGGCTGAAAACGCTGTTGGGGACATTTCATTAATGTTGACTATAAATCATAAACTAAGCATTTTTCAGCTGAAATAATGAATGTAGTCCTCTTAATTCTTGCTTCTAAAGCATACGCAAGCAGAAATTTCAATGTACAATGATGTTTTTAAAAAAAACAGTCAAAATGCGCTCCACTCGGGCTGAAAACGCTGTTGGGGACATTTCATTAATGTTGACTACAAATCAAAAACTAAGCATTTTTCAGCTGAAATAATGAATGTAGTCCTCTTAATTCTTGCTTCTAAAGCATACGCAAGCAGAAATTTCAATGTACAATGATGTTTTTAAAAAAAACAGTCAAAATGTGCTCCACTCGGGCTGAAAACGCTGTTGGGGACATTTCATTAATGTTGACTACAAATCAAAAACTAAGCATTTTTCAGCTGAAATAATGAATGTAGTCCTCTTAATTCTTGCTTCTAAAGCATTCGCAAGCAGAAATTTCAATGTACAATGATGTTTTTAAAAAAACAGTCAAAATGTGCTCCACTCGGGCTGAAAACGCTGTTGGGGACATTTCATTAATGTTGACTATAAATCATAAACTAAGCATTTTTCAGCTGAAATAATGAATGTAGTCCTCTTAATTCTTGCTTCTAAAGCATACGCAAGCAGAAATTTCAATGTACAATGATGTTTTTAAAAAAACAGTCAAAATGTGCTCCACTCGGGCTGAAAACGCTTGTTCGGAACATTTCCTTAATGTTGACTATAAATCATAAACTAAGCATTTTTCAGCTGAAATAATGAATGTAGTCCTCTTAATTCTTGCTTCTAAAGCATACGCAAGCAGAAATTTCAATGTACAATGATGTTTTTAAAAAAAACAGTCAAAATGCGCTCCACTCGGGCTGAAAACGCTGTTGGGGACATTTCATTAATGTTGACTATAAATCATAAACTAAGCATTTTTCAGCTGAAATAATGAATGTAGTCCTCTTAATTCTTGCTTCTAAAGCATACGCAAGCAGAAATTTCAATGTACAATGATGTTTTTAAAAAAACGGTCAAAATGTGCTCCACTCGGGCTGAAAACGCTTGTTCGGAACATTTCCTTAATGTTGACTATAAATCATAAACTAAGCATTTTTCAGCTGAAATAATGAATGTAGTCCTCTTAATTCTTGCTTCTAAAGCATACGCAAGCAGAAATTTCAATGTACAATGATGTTTTTAAAAAAAACAGTCAAAATGTGCTCCACTCGGGCTGAAAACGCTGTTGGGGACATTTCATTAATGTTGACTACAAATCAAAAACTAAGCATTTTTCAGCTGAAATAATGAATGTAGTCCTCTTAATTCTTGCTTCTAAAGCATTCGCAAGCAGAAATTTCAATGTACAATGATGTTTTTAAAAAAACAGTCAAAATGTGCTCCACTCGGGCTGAAAACGCTGTTGGGGACATTTCATTAATGTTGACTATAAATCATAAACTAAGCATTTTTCAGCTGAAATAATGAATGTAGTCCTCTTAATTCTTGCTTCTAAAGCATACGCAAGCAGAAATTTCAATGTACAATGATGTTTTTAAAAAAACGGTCAAAATGTGCTCCACTCGGGCTGAAAACGCTTGTTTGGGACATTACATTAATGTTGACTATAAATCATAAACTAAGCATTTTTCAGCTGAAATAATGAATGTAGTCCTCTTAATTCTTGCTTCTAAAGCATACGCAAACAGAAATTTCAATGTACAATGATGTTTTTTAAAAAACGGTCAAAATGTGCTCCACTCGGGCTGAAAACGCTTGTTCGGAACATTTCCTTAATGTTGACTATAAATCATAAACTAAGCATTTTTCAGCTGAAATAATGAATGTAGTCCTCTTAATTCTTGCTTCTAAAGCATACGCAAGCAGAAATTTCAATGTACAATGATGTTTTTAAAAAAAACAGTCAAAATGCGCTCCACTCGGGCTGAAAACGCTGTTGGGGACATTTCATTAATGTTGACTACAAATCAAAAACTAAGCATTTTTCAGCTGAAATAATGAATGTAGTCCTCTTAATTCTTGCTTCTAAAGCATACGCAAGCAGAAATTTCAATGTACAATGATGTTTTTAAAAAAACAGTCAAAATGTGCTCCACTCGGGCTGAAAACGCTTGTTCGGAACATTTCCTTAATGTTGACTATAAATCATAAACTAAGCATTTTTCAGCTGAAATAATGAATGTAGTCCTCTTAATTCTTGCTTCTAAAGCATACGCAAGCAGAAATTTCAATGTACAATGATGTTTTTAAAAAAAACAGTCAAAATGCGCTCCACTCGGGCTGAAAACGCTGTTGGGGACATTTCATTAATGTTGACTATAAATCATAAACTAAGCATTTTTCAGCTGAAATAATGAATGTAGTCCTCTTAATTCTTGCTTCTAAAGCATACGCAAGCAGAAATTTCAATGTACAATGATGTTTTTAAAAAAACGGTCAAAATGTGCTCCACTCGGGCTGAAAACGCTTGTTCGGAACATTTCCTTAATGTTGACTATAAATCATAAACTAAGCATTTTTCAGCTGAAATAATGAATGTAGTCCTCTTAATTCTTGCTTCTAAAGCATACGCAAGCAGAAATTTCAATGTACAATGATGTTTTTAAAAAAAACAGTCAAAATGTGCTCCACTCGGGCTGAAAACGCTGTTGGGGACATTTCATTAATGTTGACTACAAATCAAAAACTAAGCATTTTTCAGCTGAAATAATGAATGTAGTCCTCTTAATTCTTGCTTCTAAAGCATTCGCAAGCAGAAATTTCAATGTACAATGATGTTTTTAAAAAAACAGTCAAAATGTGCTCCACTCGGGCTGAAAACGCTGTTGGGGACATTTCATTAATGTTGACTATAAATCATAAACTAAGCATTTTTCAGCTGAAATAATGAATGTAGTCCTCTTAATTCTTGCTTCTAAAGCATACGCAAGCAGAAATTTCAATGTACAATGATGTTTTTAAAAAAACGGTCAAAATGTGCTCCACTCGGGCTGAAAACGCTTGTTTGGGACATTACATTAATGTTGACTATAAATCATAAACTAAGCATTTTTCAGCTGAAATAATGAATGTAGTCCTCTTAATTCTTGCTTCTAAAGCATACGCAAACAGAAATTTCAATGTACAATGATGTTTTTTAAAAAACGGTCAAAATGTGCTCCACTCGGGCTGAAAACGCTTGTTCGGAACATTTCCTTAATGTTGACTATAAATCATAAACTAAGCATTTTTCAGCTGAAATAATGAATGTAGTCCTCTTAATTCTTGCTTCTAAAGCATACGCAAGCAGAAATTTCAATGTACAATGATGTTTTTAAAAAAAACAGTCAAAATGCGCTCCACTCGGGCTGAAAACGCTGTTGGGGACATTTCATTAATGTTGACTATAAATCATAAACTAAGCATTTTTCAGCTGAAATAATGAATGTAGTCCTCTTAATTCTTGCTTCTAAAGCATACGCAAGCAGAAATTTCAATGTACAATGATGTTTTTAAAAAAACGGTCAAAATGTGCTCCACTCGGGCTGAAAACGCTTGTTTGGGACATTACATTAATGTTGACTATAAATCATAAACTAAGCATTTTTCAGCTGAAATAATGAATGTAGTCCTCTTAATTCTTGCTTCTAAAGCATACGCAAACAGAAATTTCAATGTACAATGATGTTTTTAAAAAAAACGGTCAAAATGTGCTCCACTCGGGCTGAAAACGCTTGTTCGGAACATTTCCTTAATGTTGACTATAAATCATAAACTAAGCATTTTTCAGCTGAAATAATGAATGTAGTCCTCTTAATTCTTGCTTCTAAAGCATACGCAAGCAGAAATTTCAATGTACAATGATGTTTTTAAAAAAAACAGTCAAAATGCGCTCCACTCGGGCTGAAAACGCTGTTGGGGACATTTCATTAATGTTGACTACAAATCAAAAACTAAGCATTTTTCAGCTGAAATAATGAATGTAGTCCTCTTAATTCTTGCTTCTAAAGCATACGCAAGCAGAAATTTCAATGTACAATGATGTTTTTAAAAAAAAGGGTCAAAATGTGCTCCACTCGGGCTGAAAACGCTTGTTTGGAACATTTCATTAATGTTGACTATAAATCATAAACTAAGCATTTTTCAGCTGAAATAATGAATGTAGTCCTCTTAATTCTTGCTTCTAAAGCATACGCAAGCAGAAATTTCAATGTACAATGATGTTTTTAAAAAAACAGTCAAAATGTGCTCCACTCGGGCTGAAAACGCTTGTTTGGGACATGACATTAATGTTGACTATAAATCATAAACTAAGCATTTTTCAGCTGAAATAATGAATGTAGTCCTCTTAATTCTTGCTTCTAAAGCATACGCAAGCAGAAATTTCAATGTACAATGATGTTTTTAAAAAAACAGTCAAAATGTGCTCCACTCGGGCTGAAAACGCTTGTTTGGGACATTACATTAATGTTGACTATAAATCATAAACTAAGCATTTTTCAGCTGAAATAATGAATGTAGTCCTCTTAATTCTTGCTTCTAAAGCATACGCAAAAAGAAATTTCAATGTACAATGATGTTTTTTAAAAAACGGTCAAAATGTGCTCCACTCGGGCTGAAAACGCTTGTTCGGAACATTTCCTTAATGTTGACTATAAATCATAAACTAAGCATTTTTCAGCTGAAATAATGAATGTAGTCCTCTTAATTCTTGCTTCTAAAGCATACGCAAGCAGAAATTTCAATGTACAATGATGTTTTTAAAAAAAACAGTCAAAATGCGCTCCACTCGGGCTGAAAACGCTGTTGGGGACATTTCATTAATGTTGACTACAAATCAAAAACTAAGCATTTTTCAGCTGAAATAATGAATGTAGTCCTCTTAATTCTTGCTTCTAAAGCATACGCAAGAAGAAATTTCAATGTACAATGATGTTTTTAAAAAAAGGGTCAAAATGTGCTCCACTCGGGCTGAAAACGCTTGTTTGGAACATTTCATTAATGTTGACTATAAATCATAAACTAAGCATTTTTCAGCTGAAATAATGAATGTAGTCCTCTTAATTCTTGCTTCTAAAGCATACGCAAGCAGAAATTTCAATGTACAATGATGTTTTTAAAAAAACAGTCAAAATGTGCTCCACTCGGGCTGAAAACGCTGTTGGGGACATGACATTAATGTTGACTATAAATCATAAACTAAGCATTTTTCAGCTGAAATAATGAATGTAGTCCTCTTAATTCTTGCTTCTAAAGCATACGCAAGCAGAAATTTCAATGTACAATGATGTTTTTAAAAAAAGGGTCAAAATGTGCTCCACTCGGGCTGAAAACGCTGTTGGGGACATTTCATTAATGTTGACTATAAATCATAAACTAAGCATTTTTCAGCTGAAATAATGAATGTAGTCCTCTTAATTCTTGCTTCTAAAGCATACGCAAGCAGAAATTTCAATGTACAATGATGTTTTTAAAAAAACAGTCAAAATGTGCTCCACTCGGGCTGAAAACGCTTGTTTGGGACATGACATTAATGTTGACTATAAATCATAAACTAAGCATTTTTCAGCTGAAATAATGAATGTAGTCCTCTTAATTCTTGCTTCTAAAGCATACGCAAGCAGAAATTTCAATGTACAATGATGTTTTTAAAAAAACAGTCAAAATGTGCTCCACTCGGGCTGAAAACGCTGTTGGGGACATTTCATTAATGTTGACTATAAATCATAAACTAAGCATTTTTCAGCTGAAATAATGAATGTAGTCCTCTTAATTCTTGCTTCTAAAGCATACGCAAGCAGAAATTTCAATGTACAATGATGTTTTTAAAAAAACAGTCAAAATGTGCTCCACTCGGGCTGAAAACGCTTGTTTGGGACATTACATTAATGTTGACTATAAATCATAAACTAAGCATTTTTCAGCTGAAATAATGAATGTAGTCCTCTTAATTCTTGCTTCTAAAGCATACGCAAACAGAAATTTCAATGTACAATGATGTTTTTAAAAAAAGGGTCAAAATGTGCTCCACTCGGGCTGAAAACACTTGTTTGGAACATTTCATTAATGTTGACTATAAATCATAAACTAAGCATTTTTCAGCTGAAATAATGAATGTAGTCCTCTTAATTCTTGCTTCTAAAGCATACGCAAGCAGAAATTTCAATGTACAATGATGTTTTTAAAAAAACAGTCAAAATGTGCTCCACTCGGGCTGAAAACGCTTGTTTGGGACATGACATTAATGTTGACTATAAATCATAAACTAAGCATTTTTCAGCTGAAATAATGAATGTAGTCCTCTTAATTCTTGCTTCTAAAGCATACGCAAGCAGAAATTTCAATGTACAATGATGTTTTTAAAAAAACAGTCAAAATGTGCTCCACTCGGGCTGAAAACGCTTGTTTGGGACATTACATTAATGTTGACTATAAATCATAAACTAAGCATTTTTCAGCTGAAATAATGAATGTAGTCCTCTTAATTCTTGCTTCTAAAGCATACGCAAAAAGAAATTTCAATGTACAATGATGTTTTTTAAAAAATGGTCAAAATGTGCTCCACTCGGGCTGAAAACGCTTGTTCGGAACATTTCCTTAATGTTGACTATAAATCATAAACTAAGCATTTTTCAGCTGAAATAATGAATGTAGTCCTCTTAATTCTTGCTTCTAAAGCATACGCAAGCAGAAATTTCAATGTACAATGATGTTTTTAAAAAAAACAGTCAAAATGCGCTCCACTCGGGCTGAAAACGCTGTTGGGGACATTTCATTAATGTTGACTACAAATCAAAAACTAAGCATTTTTCAGCTGAAATAATGAATGTAGTCCTCTTAATTCTTGCTTCTAAAGCATACGCAAGCAGAAATTTCAATGTACAATGATGTTTTTAAAAAAAGGGTCAAAATGTGCTCCACTCGGGCTGAAAACGCTTGTTTGGAACATTTCATTAATGTTGACTATAAATCATAAACTAAGCATTTTTCAGCTGAAATAATGAATGTAGTCCTCTTAATTCTTGCTTCTAAAGCATACGCAAGCAGAAATTTCAATATACAATGATGTTTTTAAAAAAACAGTCAAAATGTGCTCCACTCGGGCTGAAAACGCTTGTTTGGGACATGACATTAATGTTGACTATAAATCATAAACTAAGCATTTTTCAGCTGAAATAATGAATGTAGTCCTCTTAATTCTTGCTTCTAAAGCATACGCAAGCAGAAATTTCAATGTACAATGATGTTTTTAAAAAAAGGGTCAAAATGTGCTCCACTCGGGCTGAAAACGCTTGTTTGGAACATTTCATTAATGTTGACTATAAATCATAAACTAAGCATTTTTCAGCTGAAATAATGAATGTAGTCCTCTTAATTCTTGCTTCTAAAGCATACGCAAGCAGAAATTTCAATGTACAATGATGTTTTTAAAAAAACAGTCAAAATGTGCTCCACTCGGGCTGAAAACGCTTGTTTGGGACATGACATTAATGTTGACTATAAATCATAAACTAAGCATTTTTCAGCTGAAATAATGAATGTAGTCCTCTTAATTCTTGCTTCTAAAGCATACGCAAGCAGAAATTTCAATGTACAATGATGTTTTTAAAAAAAGGGTCAAAATGTGCTCCACTCGGGCTGAAAACGCTTGTTTGGAACATTTCCTTAATGTTGACTATAAATCATAAACTAAGCATTTTTCAGCTGAAATAATGAATGTAGTCCTCTTAATTCTTGCTTCTAAAGCATACGCAAGCAGAAATTTCAATGTACAATGATGTTTTTAAAAAAACAGTCAAAATGTGCTCCACTCGGGCTGAAAACGCTTGTTTGGGACATGACATTAATGTTGACTATAAATCATAAACTAAGCATTTTTCAGCTGAAATAATGAATGTAGTCCTCTTAATTCTTGCTTCTAAAGCATACGCAAGCAGAAATTTCAAAGTACAATGATCTTTTTAAAAAAACGGTCAAAATGTGCTCCACTCGGGCTGAAAACGCTTGTTTGGAACATTTCATTAATGTTGACTATAAATCATAAACTAAGCATTTTTCAGCTGAAATAATGAATGTAGTCCTCTTAATTCTTGCTTCTAAAGCATACGCAAGCAGAAATTTCAATGTACAATGATGTTTTTAAAAAAAACAGTCAAAATGTGCTCCACTCGGGCTGAAAACGCTGTTGGGGACATTTCATTAATGTTGACTATAAATCAAAAACTAAGCATTTTTCAGCTGAAATAATGAATGTAGTCCTCTTAATTCTTGCTTCTAAAGCATACGCAAGCAGAAATTTCAATGTACAATGATGTTTTTAAAAAAACAGTCAAAATGTGCTCCACTCGGGCTGAAAACGCTGTTGGGGACATTTCATTAATGTTGACTATAAATCATAAACTAAGCATTTTTCAGCTGAAATAATGAATGTAGTCCTCTTAATTCTTGCTTCTAAAGCATACGCAAGCAGAAATTTCAATGTACAATGATGTTTTTAAAAAAACAGTCAAAATGTGCTCCACTCGGGCTGAAAACGCTTGTTTGGGACATGACATTAATGTTGACTATAAATCATAAACTAAGCATTTTTCAGCTGAAATAATGAATGTAGTCCTCTTAATTCTTGCTTCTAAAGCATACGCAAGCAGAAATTTCAATGTACAATGATGTTTTTAAAAAAAGGGTCAAAATGTGCTCCACTCGGGCTGAAAACGCTTGTTTGGAACATTTCATTAATGTTGACTATAAATCATAAACTAAGCATTTTTCAGCTGAAATAATGAATGTAGTCCTCTTAATTCTTGCTTCTAAAGCATACGCAAGCAGAAATTTCAATGTACAATGATGTTTTTAAAAAAACAGTCAAAATGTGCTCCACTCGGGCTGAAAACGCTTGTTTGGGACATGACATTAATGTTGACTATAAATCATAAACTAAGCATTTTTCAGCTGAAATAATGAATGTAGTCCTCTTAATTCTTGCTTCTAAAGCATACGCAAGCAGAAATTTCAATGTACAATGATGTTTTTAAAAAAAGGGTCAAAATGTGCTCCACTCGGGCTGAAAACGCTTGTTTGGAACATTTCCTTAATGTTGACTATAAATCATAAACTAAGCATTTTTCAGCTGAAATAATGAATGTAGTCCTCTTAATTCTTGCTTCTAAAGCATACGCAAGCAGAAATTTCAATGTACAATGATGTTTTTAAAAAAACAGTCAAAATGTGCTCCACTCGGGCTGAAAACGCTTGTTTGGGACATGACATTAATGTTGACTATAAATCATAAACTAAGCATTTTTCAGCTGAAATAATGAATGTAGTCCTCTTAATTCTTGCTTCTAAAGCATACGCAAGCAGAAATTTCAAAGTACAATGATCTTTTTAAAAAAACGGTCAAAATGTGCTCCACTCGGGCTGAAAACGCTTGTTTGGAACATTTCATTAATGTTGACTATAAATCATAAACTAAGCATTTTTCAGCTGAAATAATGAATGTAGTCCTCTTAATTCTTGCTTCTAAAGCATACGCAAGCAGAAATTTCAATGTACAATGATGTTTTTAAAAAAAACAGTCAAAATGTGCTCCACTCGGGCTGAAAACGCTGTTGGGGACATTTCATTAATGTTGACTATAAATCAAAAACTAAGCATTTTTCAGCTGAAATAATGAATGTAGTCCTCTTAATTCTTGCTTCTAAAGCATACGCAAGCAGAAATTTCAATGTACAATGATGTTTTTAAAAAAACAGTCAAAATGTGCTCCACTCGGGCTGAAAACGCTGTTGGGGACATTTCATTAATGTTGACTATAAATCATAAACTAAGCATTTTTCAGCTGAAATAATGAATGTAGTCCTCTTAATTCTTGCTTCTAAAGCATAAGCAAGCAGAAATTTTAATGTACAATGATGTTTTAAAAAAACAGTCAAAATGTGCTCCACTCGGGCTGAAAACGCTTGTTTGGGACATGACATTAATGTTGACTATAAATCATAAACTAAGCATTTTTCAGCTGAAATAATGAATGTAGTCCTCTTAATTCTTGCTTCTAAAGCATACGCAAGCAGAAATTTCAATGTACAATGATGTTTTTAAAAAAAGGGTCAAAATGTGCTCCACTCGGGCTGAAAACGCTTGTTTGGAACATTTCATTAATGTTGACTATAAATCATAAACTAAGCATTTTTCAGCTGAAATAATGAATGTAGTCCTCTTAATTCTCGCTTCTAAAGCATACGCAAGCAGAAATTTCAATGTACAATGATGTTTTTAAAAAAACAGTCAAAATGTGCTCCACTCGGGCTGAAAACGCTTGTTTGGGACATGACATTAATGTTAACTATAAATCATAAACTAAGCATTTTTCAGCTGAAATAATGAATGTAGTCCTCTTAATTCTTGCTTCTAAAGCATACGCAAGCAGAAATTTCAATGTACAATGATGTTTTTAAAAAAAGGGTCAAAATGTGCTCCACTCGGGCTGAAAACGCTTGTTTGGAACATTTCATTAATGTTGACTATAAATCATAAACTAAGCATTTTTCAGCTGAAATAATGAATGTAGTCCTCTTAATTCTTGCTTCTAAAGCATACGCAAGCAGAAATTTCAATGTACAATGATGTTTTTAAAAAAAACAGTCAAAATGTGCTCCACTCGGGCTGAAAACGCTGTTGGGGACATTTCATTAATGTTGACTATAAATCAAAAACTAAGCATTTTTCAGCTGAAATAATGAATGTAGTCCTCTTAATTCTTGCTTCTAAAGCATACGCAAGCAGAAATTTCAATGTACAATGATGTTTTTAAAAAAACAGTCAAAATGTGCTCCACTCGGGCTGAAAACGCTGTTGGGGACATTTCATTAATGTTGACTATAAATCATAAACTAAGCATTTTTCAGCTGAAATAATGAATGTAGTCCTCTTAATTCTTGCTTCTAAAGCATACGCAAACAGAAATTTCAATGTACAATGATGTTTTTTAAAAAACGGTCAAAATGTGCTCCACTCGGGCTGAAAACGCCTGTTCGGAACATTTCCTTAATGTTGACTATAAATCATAAACTAAGCATTTTTCAGCTGAAATAATGAATGTAGTCCTCTTAATTCTTGCTTCTAAAGCATACGCAAGCAGAAATTTCAATGTACAATGATGTTTTTAAAAAAAACAGTCAAAATGCGCTCCACTCGGGCTGAAAACGCTGTTGGGGACATTTCATTAATGTTGACTACAAATCAAAAACTAAGCATTTTTCAGCTGAAATAATGAATGTAGTCCTCTTAATTCTTGCTTCTAAAGCATACGCAAGCAGAAATTTCAATGTACAATGATGTTTTTAAAAAAAGGGTCAAAATGTGCTCCACTCGGGCTGAAAACGCTTGTTTGGAACATTTCATTATTGTTGACTATAAATCATAAACTAAGCATTTTTCAGCTGAAATAATGAATGTAGTCCTCTTAATTCTTGCTTCCAAAGCATACGCAAGCAGAAATTTCAATGTACAATGATGTTTTTAAAAAAAACAGTCAAAATGTGCTCCACTCGGGCTGAAAACGCTGTTGGGGACATTTCATTAATGTTGACTACAAATCAAAAACTAAGCATTTTTCAGCTGAAATAATGAATGTAGTCCTCTTAATTCTTGCTTCTAAAGCATACGCAAGCAGAAATTTCAATGTACAATGATGTTTTTAAAAAAAACAGTCAAAATGCGCTCCACTCGGGCTGAAAACGCTGTTGGGGACATTTCATTAATGTTGACTATAAATCATAAACTAAGCATTTTTCAGCTGAAATAATGAATGTAGTCCTCTTAATTCTTGCTTCTAAAGCATACGCAAGCAGAAATTTCAATGTACAATGATGTTTTTAAAAAAACGGTCAAAAGGTGCTCCACTCGGGCTGAAAACGCTTGTTTGGGACATTACATTAATGTTGACTATAAATCATAAACTAAGCATTTTTCAGCTGAAATAATGAATGTAGTCCTCTTAATTCTTGCTTCTAAAGCATACGCAAACAGAAATTTCAATGTACAATGATGTTTTTTAAAAAACGGTCAAAATGTGCTCCACTCGGGCTGAAAACGCTTGTTTGGGACATGACATTAATGTTGACTATAAATCATAAACTAAGCATTTTTCAGCTGAAATAATGAATGTAGTCCTCTTAATTCTTGCTTCTAAAGCATACGCAAGCAGAAATTTCAATGTACAATGATGTTTTTAAAAAAAGGGTCAAAATGTGCTCCACTCGGGCTGAAAACGCTTGTTTGGAACATTTCATTAATGTTGACTATAAATCATAAACTAAGCATTTTTCAGCTGAAATAATGAATGTAGTCTTCTTAATTCTTGCTTCTAAAGCATACGCAAGCAGAAATTTCAATGTACAATGATGTTTTTAAAAAAACAGTCAAAATGTGCTCCACTCGGGCTGAAAACGCTTGTTTGGGACATGACATTAATGTTGACTATAAATCATAAACTAAGCATTTTTCAGCTGAAATAATGAATGTAGTCCTCTTAATTCTTGCTTCTAAAGCATACGCAAGCAGAAATTTCAATGTACAATGATGTTTTTAAAAAAAGGGTCAAAATGTGCTCCACTCGGGCTGAAAACGCTTGTTTGGAACATTTCCTTAATGTTGACTATAAATCATAAACTAAGCATTTTTCAGCTGAAATAATGAATGTAGTCCTCTTAATTCTTGCTTCTAAAGCATACGCAAGCAGAAATTTCAATGTACAATGATGTTTTTAAAAAAACAGTCAAAATGTGCTCCACTCGGGCTGAAAACGCTTGTTTGGGACATGACATTAATGTTGACTATAAATCATAAACTAAGCATTTTTCAGCTGAAATAATGAATGTAGTCCTCTTAATTCTTGCTTCTAAAGCATACGCAAGCAGAAATTTCAAAGTACAATGATCTTTTTAAAAAAACGGTCAAAATGTGCTCCACTCGGGCTGAAAACGCTTGTTTGGAACATTTCATTAATGTTGACTATAAATCATAAACTAAGCATTTTTCAGCTGAAATAATGAATGTAGTCCTCTTAATTCTTGCTTCTAAAGCATACGCAAGCAGAAATTTCAATGTACAATGATGTTTTTAAAAAAAACAGTCAAAATGTGCTCCACTCGGGCTGAAAACGCTGTTGGGGACATTTCATTAATGTTGACTATAAATCAAAAACTAAGCATTTTTCAGCTGAAATAATGAATGTAGTCCTCTTAATTCTTGCTTCTAAAGCATACGCAAGCAGAAATTTCAATGTACAATGATGTTTTTAAAAAAACAGTCAAAATGTGCTCCACTCGGGCTGAAAACGCTGTTGGGGACATTTCATTAATGTTGACTATAAATCATAAACTAAGCATTTTTCAGCTGAAATAATGAATGTAGTCCTCTTAATTCTTGCTTCTAAAGCATAAGCAAGCAGAAATTTTAATGTACAATGATGTTTTAAAAAAACAGTCAAAATGTGCTCCACTCGGGCTGAAAACGCTTGTTTGGGACATGACATTAATGTTGACTATAAATCATAAACTAAGCATTTTTCAGCTGAAATAATGAATGTAGTCCTCTTAATTCTTGCTTCTAAAGCATACGCAAGCAGAAATTTCAATGTACAATGATGTTTTTAAAAAAAGGGTCAAAATGTGCTCCACTCGGGCTGAAAACGCTTGTTTGGAACATTTCATTAATGTTGACTATAAATCATAAACTAAGCATTTTTCAGCTGAAATAATGAATGTAGTCCTCTTAATTCTCGCTTCTAAAGCATACGCAAGCAGAAATTTCAATGTACAATGATGTTTTTAAAAAAACAGTCAAAATGTGCTCCACTCGGGCTGAAAACGCTGTTGGGGACATTTCATTAATGTTGACTATAAATCATAAACTAAGCATTTTTCAGCTGAAATAATGAATGTAGTCCTCTTAATTCTTGCTTCTAAAGCATACGCAAGCAGAAATTTCAATGTACAATGATGTTTTTTAAAAAACGGTCAAAATGTGCTCCACTCGGGCTGAAAACGCTTGTTTGGGACATTACATTAATGTTGACTATAAATCATAAACTAAGCATTTTTCAGCTGAAATAATGAATGTAGTCCTCTTAATTCTTGCTTCTAAAGCATACGCAAGCAGAAATTTCAATGTACAATGATGTTTTTAAAAAAAACAGTCAAAATGCGCTCCACTCGGGCTGAAAACGCTGTTGGGGACATTTCATTAATGTTGACTACAAATCAAAAACTAAGCATTTTTCAGCTGAAATAATGAATGTAGTCCTCTTAATTCTTGCTTCTAAAGCATACGCAAGCAGAAATTTCAATGTACAATGATGTTTTTAAAAAAACAGTCAAAATGTGCTCCACTCGGGCTGAAAACGCTTGTTTGGGACATGACATTAATGTTGACTATAAATCATAAACTAAGCATTTTTCAGCTGAAATAATGAATGTAGTCCTCTTAATTCTTGCTTCTAAAGCATACGCAAGCAGAAATTTCAATGTACAATGATGTTTTTAAAAAAAGGGTCAAAATGTGCTCCACTCGGGCTGAAAACGCTTGTTTGGAACATTTCATTAATGTTGACTATAAATCATAAACTAAGCATTTTTCAGCTGAAATAATGAATGTAGTCCTCTTAATTCTTGCTTCTAAAGCATACGCAAGCAGAAATTTCAATGTACAATGATGTTTTTAAAAAAAGGGTCAAAATGTGCTCCACTCGGGCTGAAAACGCTTGTTTGGAACATTTCATTAATGTTGACTATAAATCATAAACTAAGCATTTTTCAGCTGAAATAATGAATGTAGTCCTCTTAATTCTTGCTTCTAAAGCATACGCAAGCAGAAATTTCAATGTACAATGATGTTTTTAAAAAAACAGTCAAAATGTGCTCCACTCGGGCTGAAAACGCTGTTGGGGACATTTCATTAATGTTGACTATAAATCATAAACTAAGCATTTTTCAGCTGAAATAATGAATGTAGTCCTCTTAATTCTTGCTTCTAAAGCATACGCAAGCAGAAATTTCAATGTACAATGATGTTTTTTAAAAAACGGTCAAAATGTGCTCCACTCGGGCTGAAAACGCTTGTTTGGGACATTACATTAATGTTGACTATAAATCATAAACTAAGCATTTTTCAGCTGAAATAATGAATGTAGTCCTCTTAATTCTTGCTTCTAAAGCATACGCAAGCAGAAATTTCAATGTACAATGATGTTTTTAAAAAAAACAGTCAAAATGCGCTCCACTCGGGCTGAAAACGCTGTTGGGGACATTTCATTAATGTTGACTACAAATCAAAAACTAAGCATTTTTCAGCTGAAATAATGAATGTAGTCCTCTTAATTCTTGCTTCTAAAGCATACGCAAGCAGAAATTTCAATGTACAATGATGTTTTTAAAAAAACAGTCAAAATGTGCTCCACTCGGGCTGAAAACGCTTGTTTGGGACATGACATTAATGTTGACTATAAATCATAAACTAAGCATTTTTCAGCTGAAATAATGAATGTAGTCCTCTTAATTCTTGCTTCTAAAGCATACGCAAGCAGAAATTTCAATGTACAATGATGTTTTTAAAAAAAGGGTCAAAATGTGCTCCACTCGGGCTGAAAATGCTTGTTTGGAACATTTCATTAATGTTGACTATAAATCATAAACTAAGCATTTTTCAGCTGAAATAATGAATGTAGTCCTCTTAATTCTTGCTTCTAAAGCATACGCAAGCAGAAATTTCAATGTACAATGATGTTTTTAAAAAAAGGGTCAAAATGTGCTCCACTCGGGCTGAAAACGCTTGTTTGGAACATTTCATTAATGTTGACTATAAATCATAAACTAAGCATTTTTCAGCTGAAATAATGAATGTAGTCCTCTTAATTCTTGCTTCTAAAGCATACGCAAGCAGAAATTTCAATGTACAATGATGTTTTTAAAAAAACAGTCAAAATGTGCTCCACTCGGGCTGAAAACGCTGTTGGGGACATTTCATTAATGTTGACTATAAATCATAAACTAAGCATTTTTCAGCTGAAATAATGAATGTAGTCCTCTTAATTCTTGCTTCTAAAGCATACGCAAGCAGAAATTTCAATGTACAATGATGTTTTTAAAAAAACGGTCAAAATGTGCTCCACTCGGGCTGAAAACGCTTGTTTGGGACATTACATTAATGTTGACTATAAATCATAAACTAAGCATTTTTCAGCTGAAATAATGAATGTAGTCCTCTTAATTCTTGCTTCTAAAGCATACGCAAACAGAAATTTCAATGTACAATGATGTTTTTAAAAAAACGGTCAAAATGTGCTCCACTCGGGCTGAAAACGCTTGTTCGGAACATTTCCTTAATGTTGACTATAAATCATAAACTAAGCATTTTTCAGCTGAAATAATGAATGTAGTCCTCTTAATTCTTGCTTCTAAAGCATACGCAAGCAGAAATTTCAATGTACAATGATGTTTTTAAAAAAAACAGTCAAAATGCGCTCCACTCGGGCTGAAAACGCTGTTGGGGACATTTCATTAATGTTGACTACAAATCAAAAACTAAGCATTTTTCAGCTGAAATAATGAATGTAGTCCTCTTAATTCTTGCTTCTAAAGCATACGCAAGCAGAAATTTCAATGTACAATGATGTTTTTAAAAAAAAACAGTCAAAATGCGCTCCACTCGGGCTGAAAACGCTGTTGGGGACATTTCATTAATGTTGACTACAAATCAAAAACTAAGCATTTTTCAGCTGAAATAATGAATGTAGTCCTCTTAATTCTTGCTTCTAAAGCATACGCAAGCAGAAATTTCAATGTACAATGATGTTTTTAAAAAAAGGGTCAAAATGTGCTCCACTCGGGCTGAAAACGCTTGTTTGGAACATTTCATTAATGTTGACTATAAATCATAAACTAAGCATTTTTCAGCTGAAATAATGAATGTAGTCCTCTTAATTCTTGCTTCTAAAGCATACGCAAGCAGAAATTTCAATGTACAATGATGTTTTTAAAAAAACAGTCAAAATGTGCTCCACTCGGGCTGAAAACGCTTGTTTGGGACATGACATTAATGTTGACTATAAATCATAAACTAAGCATTTTTCAGCTGAAATAATGAATGTAGTCCTCTTAATTCTTGCTTCTAAAGCATACGCAAGCAGAAATTTCAATGTACAATGATGTTTTTAAAAAAAGGGTCAAAATGTGCTCCACTCGGGCTGAAAACGCTTGTTTGGAACATTTCATTAATGTTGACTATAAATCATAAACTAAGCATTTTTCAGCTGAAATAATGAATGTAGTCCTCTTAATTCTTGCTTCTAAAGCATACGCAAGCAGAAATTTCAATGTACAATGATGTTTTTAAAAAAACAGTCAAAATGTGCTCCACTCGGGCTGAAAACGCTTGTTTGGGACATGACATTAATGTTGACTATAAATCATAAACTAAGCATTTTTCAGCTGAAATAATGAATGTAGTCCTCTTAATTCTTGCTTCTAAAGCATACGCAAGCAGAAATTTCAATGTACAATGATGTTTTTAAAAAAAGGGTCAAAATGTGCTCCACTCGGGCTGAAAACGCTTGTTTGGAACATTTCCTTAATGTTGACTATAAATCATAAACTAAGCATTTTTCAGCTGAAATAATGAATGTAGTCCTCTTAATTCTTGCTTCTAAAGCATACGCAAGCAGAAATTTCAATGTACAATGATGTTTTTAAAAAAACAGTCAAAATGTGCTCCACTCGGGCTGAAAACGCTTGTTTGGGACATGACATTAATGTTGACTATAAATCATAAACTAAGCATTTTTCAGCTGAAATAATGAATGTAGTCCTCTTAATTCTTGCTTCTAAAGCATACGCAAGCAGAAATTTCAAAGTACAATGATCTTTTTAAAAAAACGGTCAAAATGTGCTCCACTCGGGCTGAAAACGCTTGTTTGGAACATTTCATTAATGTTGACTATAAATCATAAACTAAGCATTTTTCAGCTGAAATAATGAATGTAGTCCTCTTAATTCTTGCTTCTAAAGCATACGCAAGCAGAAATTTCAATGTACAATGATGTTTTTAAAAAAAACAGTCAAAATGTGCTCCACTCGGGCTGAAAACGCTGTTGGGGACATTTCATTAATGTTGACTATAAATCAAAAACTAAGCATTTTTCAGCTGAAATAATGAATGTAGTCCTCTTAATTCTTGCTTCTAAAGCATACGCAAGCAGAAATTTCAATGTACAATGATGTTTTTAAAAAAACAGTCAAAATGTGCTCCACTCGGGCTGAAAACGCTGTTGGGGACATTTCATTAATGTTGACTATAAATCATAAACTAAGCATTTTTCAGCTGAAATAATGAATGTAGTCCTCTTAATTCTTGCTTCTAAAGCATAAGCAAGCAGAAATTTTAATGTACAATGATGTTTTAAAAAAACAGTCAAAATGTGCTCCACTCGGGCTGAAAACGCTTGTTTGGGACATGACATTAATGTTGACTATAAATCATAAACTAAGCATTTTTCAGCTGAAATAATGAATGTAGTCCTCTTAATTCTTGCTTCTAAAGCATACGCAAGCAGAAATTTCAATGTACAATGATGTTTTTAAAAAAAGGGTCAAAATGTGCTCCACTCGGGCTGAAAACGCTTGTTTGGAACATTTCATTAATGTTGACTATAAATCATAAACTAAGCATTTTTCAGCTGAAATAATGAATGTAGTCCTCTTAATTCTCGCTTCTAAAGCATACGCAAGCAGAAATTTCAATGTACAATGATGTTTTTAAAAAAACAGTCAAAATGTGCTCCACTCGGGCTGAAAACGCTTGTTTGGGACATGACATTAATGTTAACTATAAATCATAAACTAAGCATTTTTCAGCTGAAATAATGAATGTAGTCCTCTTAATTCTTGCTTCTAAAGCATACGCAAGCAGAAATTTCAATGTACAATGATGTTTTTAAAAAAAGGGTCAAAATGTGCTCCACTCGGGCTGAAAACGCTTGTTTGGAACATTTCATTAATGTTGACTATAAATCATAAACTAAGCATTTTTCAGCTGAAATAATGAATGTAGTCCTCTTAATTCTTGCTTCTAAAGCATACGCAAGCAGAAATTTCAATGTACAATGATGTTTTTAAAAAAAACAGTCAAAATGTGCTCCACTCGGGCTGAAAACGCTGTTGGGGACATTTCATTAATGTTGACTATAAATCAAAAACTAAGCATTTTTCAGCTGAAATAATGAATGTAGTCCTCTTAATTCTTGCTTCTAAAGCATACGCAAGCAGAAATTTCAATGTACAATGATGTTTTTAAAAAAACAGTCAAAATGTGCTCCACTCGGGCTGAAAACGCTGTTGGGGACATTTCATTAATGTTGACTATAAATCATAAACTAAGCATTTTTCAGCTGAAATAATGAATGTAGTCCTCTTAATTCTTGCTTCTAAAGCATACGCAAGCAGAAATTTCAATGTACAATGATGTTTTTAAAAAAACGGTCAAAATGTGCTCCACTCGGGCTGAAAACGCTTGTTTGGGACATTACATTAATGTTGACTATAAATCATAAACTAAGCATTTTTTAGCTGAAATAATGAATGTAGTCCTCTTAATTCTTGCTTCTAAAGCATACGCAAACAGAAATTTCAATGTACAATGATGTTTTTTAAAAAACGGTCAAAATGTGCTCCACTCGGGCTGAAAACGCTTGTTCGGAACATTTCCTTAATGTTGACTATAAATCATAAACTAAGCATTTTTCAGCTGAAATAATGAATGTAGTCCTCTTAATTCTTGCTTCTAAAGCATACGCAAGCAGAAATTTCAATGTACAATGATGTTTTTAAAAAAAACAGTCAAAATGCGCTCCACTCGGGCTGAAAACGCTGTTGGGGACATTTCATTAATGTTGACTATAAATCATAAACTAAGCATTTTTCAGCTGAAATAATGAATGTAGTCCTCTTAATTCTTGCTTCTAAAGCATACGCAAGCAGAAATTTCAATGTACAATGATGTTTTTAAAAAAACAGTCAAAATGTGCTCCACTCGGGCTGAAAACGCTTGTTTGGGACATGACATTAATGTTGACTATAAATCATAAACTAAGCATTTTTCAGCTGAAATAATGAATGTAGTCCTCTTAATTCTTGCTTCTAAAGCATACGCAAGCAGAAATTTCAATGTACAATGATGTTTTTAAAAAAAGGGTCAAAATGTGCTCCACTCGGGCTGAAAACGCTTGTTTGGAACATTTCCTTAATGTTGACTATAAATCATAAACTAAGCATTTTTCAGCTGAAATAATGAATGTAGTCCTCTTAATTCTTGCTTCTAAAGCATACGCAAGCAGAAATTTCAATGTACAATGATGTTTTTAAAAAAACAGTCAAAATGTGCTCCACTCGGGCTGAAAACGCTTGTTTGGGACATGACATTAATGTTGACTATAAATCATAAACTAAGCATTTTTCAGCTGAAATAATGAATGTAGTCCTCTTAATTCTTGCTTCTAAAGCATACGCAAGCAGAAATTTCAAAGTACAATGATCTTTTTAAAAAAACGGTCAAAATGTGCTCCACTCGGGCTGAAAACGCTTGTTTGGAACATTTCATTAATGTTGACTATAAATCATAAACTAAGCATTTTTCAGCTGAAATAATGAATGTAGTCCTCTTAATTCTTGCTTCTAAAGCATACGCAAGCAGAAATTTCAATGTACAATGATGTTTTTAAAAAAAACAGTCAAAATGTGCTCCACTCGGGCTGAAAACGCTGTTGGGGACATTTCATTAATGTTGACTATAAATCAAAAACTAAGCATTTTTCAGCTGAAATAATGAATGTAGTCCTCTTAATTCTTGCTTCTAAAGCATACGCAAGCAGAAATTTCAATGTACAATGATGTTTTTAAAAAAACAGTCAAAATGTGCTCCACTCGGGCTGAAAACGCTGTTGGGGACATTTCATTAATGTTGACTATAAATCATAAACTAAGCATTTTTCAGCTGAAATAATGAATGTAGTCCTCTTAATTCTTGCTTCTAAAGCATAAGCAAGCAGAAATTTTAATGTACAATGATGTTTTAAAAAAACAGTCAAAATGTGCTCCACTCGGGCTGAAAACGCTTGTTTGGGACATGACATTAATGTTGACTATAAATCATAAACTAAGCATTTTTCAGCTGAAATAATGAATGTAGTCCTCTTAATTCTTGCTTCTAAAGCATACGCAAGCAGAAATTTCAATGTACAATGATGTTTTTAAAAAAAGGGTCAAAATGTGCTCCACTCGGGCTGAAAACGCTTGTTTGGAACATTTCATTAATGTTGACTATAAATCATAAACTAAGCATTTTTCAGCTGAAATAATGAATGTAGTCCTCTTAATTCTCGCTTCTAAAGCATACGCAAGCAGAAATTTCAATGTACAATGATGTTTTTAAAAAAACAGTCAAAATGTGCTCCACTCGGGCTGAAAACGCTTGTTTGGGACATGACATTAATGTTAACTATAAATCATAAACTAAGCATTTTTCAGCTGAAATAATGAATGTAGTCCTCTTAATTCTTGCTTCTAAAGCATACGCAAGCAGAAATTTCAATGTACAATGATGTTTTTAAAAAAAGGGTCAAAATGTGCTCCACTCGGGCTGAAAACGCTTGTTTGGAACATTTCATTAATGTTGACTATAAATCATAAACTAAGCATTTTTCAGCTGAAATAATGAATGTAGTCCTCTTAATTCTTGCTTCTAAAGCATACGCAAGCAGAAATTTCAATGTACAATGATGTTTTTAAAAAAAACAGTCAAAATGTGCTCCACTCGGGCTGAAAACGCTGTTGGGGACATTTCATTAATGTTGACTATAAATCAAAAACTAAGCATTTTTCAGCTGAAATAATGAATGTAGTCCTCTTAATTCTTGCTTCTAAAGCATACGCAAGCAGAAATTTCAATGTACAATGATGTTTTTAAAAAAACAGTCAAAATGTGCTCCACTCGGGCTGAAAACGCTGTTGGGGACATTTCATTAATGTTGACTATAAATCATAAACTAAGCATTTTTCAGCTGAAATAATGAATGTAGTCCTCTTAATTCTTGCTTCTAAAGCATACGCAAGCAGAAATTTCAATGTACAATGATGTTTTTAAAAAAACGGTCAAAATGTGCTCCACTCGGGCTGAAAACGCTTGTTTGGGACATTACATTAATGTTGACTATAAATCATAAACTAAGCATTTTTTAGCTGAAATAATGAATGTAGTCCTCTTAATTCTTGCTTCTAAAGCATACGCAAACAGAAATTTCAATGTACAATGATGTTTTTTAAAAAACGGTCAAAATGTGCTCCACTCGGGCTGAAAACGCTTGTTCGGAACATTTCCTTAATGTTGACTATAAATCATAAACTAAGCATTTTTCAGCTGAAATAATGAATGTAGTCCTCTTAATTCTTGCTTCTAAAGCATACGCAAGCAGAAATTTCAATGTACAATGATGTTTTTAAAAAAAACAGTCAAAATGCGCTCCACTCGGGCTGAAAACGCTGTTGGGGACATTTCATTAATGTTGACTATAAATCATAAACTAAGCATTTTTCAGCTGAAATAATGAATGTAGTCCTCTTAATTCTTGCTTCTAAAGCATACGCAAGCAGAAATTTCAATGTACAATGATGTTTTTAAAAAAACGGTCAAAATGTGCTCCACTCGGGCTGAAAACGCTTGTTTGGGACATTACATTAATGTTGACTATAAATCATAAACTAAGCATTTTTCAGCTGAAATAATGAATGTAGTCCTCTTAATTCTTGCTTCTAAAGCATACGCAAGCAGAAATTTCAATGTACAATGATGTTTTTAAAAAAACAGTCAAAATGTGCTCCACTCGGGCTGAAAACGCTTGTTTGGGACATGACATTAATGTTGACTATAAATCATAAACTAAGCATTTTTCAGCTGAAATAATGAATGTAGTCCTCTTAATTCTTGCTTCTAAAGCATACGCAAGCAGAAATTTCAATGTACAATGATGTTTTTAAAAAAACGGTCAAAATGTGCTCCACTCGGGCTGAAAACGCTTGTTCGGAACATTTCCTTAATGTTGACTATAAATCATAAACTAAGCATTTTTCAGCTGAAATAATGAATGTAGTCCTCTTAATTCTTGCTTCTAAAGCATACGCAAGCAGAAATTTCAATGTACAATGATGTTTTTAAAAAAAACAGTCAAAATGCGCTCCACTCGGGCTGAAAACGCTGTTGGGGACATTTCATTAATGTTGACTACAAATCAAAAACTAAGCATTTTTCAGCTGAAATAATGAATGTAGTCCTCTTAATTCTTGCTTCTAAAGCATACGCAAGCAGAAATTTCAATGTACAATGATGTTTTTAAAAAAAACAGTCAAAATGTGCTCCACTCGGGCTGAAAACGCTGTTGGGGACATTTCATTAATGTTGACTACAAATCAAAAACTAAGCATTTTTCAGCTGAAATAATGAATGTAGTCCTCTTAATTCTTGCTTCTAAAGCATTCGCAAGCAGAAATTTCAATGTACAATGATGTTTTTAAAAAAACAGTCAAAATGTGCTCCACTCGGGCTGAAAACGCTGTTGGGGACATTTCATTAATGTTGACTATAAATCATAAACTAAGCATTTTTCAGCTGAAATAATGAATGTAGTCCTCTTAATTCTTGCTTCTAAAGCATACGCAAGCAGAAATTTCAATGTACAATGATGTTTTTAAAAAAACAGTCAAAATGTGCTCCACTCGGGCTGAAAACGCTTGTTCGGAACATTTCCTTAATGTTGACTATAAATCATAAACTAAGCATTTTTCAGCTGAAATAATGAATGTAGTCCTCTTAATTCTTGCTTCTAAAGCATACGCAAGCAGAAATTTCAATGTACAATGATGTTTTTAAAAACAACAGTCAAAATGCGCTCCACTCGGGCTGAAAACGCTGTTGGGGACATTTCATTAATGTTGACTATAAATCATAAACTAAGCATTTTTCAGCTGAAATAATGAATGTAGTCCTCTTAATTCTTGCTTCTAAAGCATACGCAAGCAGAAATTTCAATGTACAATGATGTTTTTAAAAAAACGGTCAAAATGTGCTCCACTCGGGCTGAAAACGCTTGTTCGGAACATTTCCTTAATGTTGACTATAAATCATAAACTAAGCATTTTTCAGCTGAAATAATGAATGTAGTCCTCTTAATTCTTGCTTCTAAAGCATACGCAAGCAGAAATTTCAAAGTACAATGATGTTTTTAAAAAAAACAGTCAAAATGTGCTCCACTCGGGCTGAAAACGCTGTTGGGGACATTTCATTAATGTTGACTACAAATCAAAAACTAAGCATTTTTCAGCTGAAATAATGAATGTAGTCCTCTTAATTCTTGCTTCTAAAGCATTCGCAAGCAGAAATTTCAATGTACAATGATGTTTTTAAAAAAACAGTCAAAATGTGCTCCACTCGGGCTGAAAACGCTGTTGGGGACATTTCATTAATGTTGACTATAAATCATAAACTAAGCATTTTTCAGCTGAAATAATGAATGTAGTCCTCTTAATTCTTGCTTCTAAAGCATACGCAAGCAGAAATTTCAATGTACAATGATGTTTTTAAAAAAACGGTCAAAATGTGCTCCACTCGGGCTGAAAACGCTTGTTTGGGACATTACATTAATGTTGACTATAAATCATAAACTAAGCATTTTTCAGCTGAAATAATGAATGTAGTCCTCTTAATTCTTGCTTCTAAAGCATACGCAAACAGAAATTTCAATGTACAATGATGTTTTTTAAAAAACGGTCAAAATGTGCTCCACTCGGGCTGAAAACGCTTGTTCGGAACATTTCCTTAATGTTGACTATAAATCATAAACTAAGCATTTTTCAGCTGAAATAATGAATGTAGTCCTCTTAATTCTTGCTTCTAAAGCATACGCAAGCAGAAATTTCAATGTACAATGATGTTTTTAAAAAAAACAGTCAAAATGCGCTCCACTCGGGCTGAAAACGCTGTTGGGGACATTTCATTAATGTTGACTACAAATCAAAAACTAAGCATTTTTCAGCTGAAATAATGAATGTAGTCCTCTTAATTCTTGCTTCTAAAGCATACGCAAGCAGAAATTTCAATGTACAATGATGTTTTTAAAAAAAGGGTCAAAATGTGCTCCACTCGGGCTGAAAACGCTTGTTTGGAACATTTCATTAATGTTGACTATAAATCATAAACTAAGCATTTTTCAGCTGAAATAATGAATGTAGTCCTCTTAATTCTTGCTTCTAAAGCATACGCAAGCAGAAATTTCAATGTACAATGATGTTTTTAAAAAAACAGTCAAAATGTGCTCCACTCGGGCTGAAAACGCTGTTGGGGACATGACATTAATGTTGACTATAAATCATAAACTAAGCATTTTTCAGCTGAAATAATGAATGTAGTCCTCTTAATTCTTGCTTCTAAAGCATACGCAAGCAGAAATTTCAATGTACAATGATGTTTTTAAAAAAAGGGTCAAAATGTGCTCCACTCGGGCTGAAAACGCTGTTGGGGACATTTCATTAATGTTGACTACAAATCAAAAACTAAGCATTTTTCAGCTGAAATAATGAATGTAGTCCTCTTAATTCTTGCTTCTAAAGCATACGCAAGCAGAAATTTCAATGTACAATGATGTTTTTAAAAAAAGGGTCAAAATGTGCTCCACTCGGGCTGAAAACGCTTGTTTGGAACATTTCATTAATGTTGACTATAAATCATAAACTAAGCATTTTTCAGCTGAAATAATGAATGTAGTCCTCTTAATTCTTGCTTCTAAAGCATACGCAAGCAGAAATTTCAATGTACAATGATGTTTTTAAAAAAACAGTCAAAATGTGCTCCACTCGGGCTGAAAACGCTTGTTTGGGACATGACATTAATGTTGACTATAAATCATAAACTAAGCATTTTTCAGCTGAAATAATGAATGTAGTCCTCTTAATTCTTGCTTCTAAAGCATACGCAAGCAGAAATTTCAATGTACAATGATGTTTTTAAAAAAACAGTCAAAATGTGCTCCACTCGGGCTGAAAACGCTTGTTTGGGACATTACATTAATGTTGACTATAAATCATAAACTAAGCATTTTTCAGCTGAAATAATGAATGTAGTCCTCTTAATTCTTGCTTCTAAAGCATACGCAAAAAGAAATTTCAATGTACAATGATGTTTTTTAAAAAACGGTCAAAATGTGCTCCACTCGGGCTGAAAACGCTTGTTCGGAACATTTCCTTAATGTTGACTATAAATCATAAACTAAGCATTTTTCAGCTGAAATAATGAATGTAGTCCTCTTAATTCTTGCTTCTAAAGCATACGCAAGCAGAAATTTCAATGTACAATGATGTTTTTAAAAAAAACAGTCAAAATGCGCTCCACTCGGGCTGAAAACGCTGTTGGGGACATTTCATTAATGTTGACTACAAATCAAAAACTAAGCATTTTTCAGCTGAAATAATGAATGTAGTCCTCTTAATTCTTGCTTCTAAAGCATACGCAAGCAGAAATTTCAATGTACAATGATGTTTTTAAAAAAAGGGTCAAAATGTGCTCCACTCGGGCTGAAAACGCTTGTTTGGAACATTTCATTAATGTTGACTATAAATCATAAACTAAGCATTTTTCAGCTGAAATAATGAATGTAGTCCTCTTAATTCTTGCTTCTAAAGCATACGCAAGCAGAAATTTCAATGTACAATGATGTTTTTAAAAAAACAGTCAAAATGTGCTCCACTCGGGCTGAAAACGCTGTTGGGGACATGACATTAATGTTGACTATAAATCATAAACTAAGCATTTTTCAGCTGAAATAATGAATGTAGTCCTCTTAATTCTTGCTTCTAAAGCATACGCAAGCAGAAATTTCAATGTACAATGATGTTTTTAAAAAAAGGGTCAAAATGTGCTCCACTCGGGCTGAAAACGCTGTTGGGGACATTTCATTAATGTTGACTATAAATCATAAACTAAGCATTTTTCAGCTGAAATAATGAATGTAGTCCTCTTAATTCTTGCTTCTAAAGCATACGCAAGCAGAAATTTCAATGTACAATGATGTTTTTAAAAAAACAGTCAAAATGTGCTCCACTCGGGCTGAAAACGCTTGTTTGGGACATGACATTAATGTTGACTATAAATCATAAACTAAGCATTTTTCAGCTGAAATAATGAATGTAGTCCTCTTAATTCTTGCTTCTAAAGCATACGCAAGCAGAAATTTCAATGTACAATGATGTTTTTAAAAAAACAGTCAAAATGTGCTCCACTCGGGCTGAAAACGCTGTTGGGGACATTTCATTAATGTTGACTATAAATCATAAACTAAGCATTTTTCAGCTGAAATAATGAATGTAGTCCTCTTAATTCTTTCTTCTAAAGCATACGCAAGCAGAAATTTCAATGTACAATGATGTTTTTAAAAAAACAGTCAAAATGTGCTCCACTCGGGCTGAAAACGCTTGTTTGGGACATTACATTAATGTTGACTATAAATCATAAACTAAGCATTTTTCAGCTGAAATAATGAATGTAGTCCTCTTAATTCTTGCTTCTAAAGCATACGCAAACAGAAATTTCAATGTACAATGATGTTTTTAAAAAAACGGTCAAAATGTGCTCCACTCGGGCTGAAAACGCTTGTTCGGAACATTTCCTTAATGTTGACTATAAATCATAAACTAAGCATTTTTCAGCTGAAATAATGAATGTAGTCCTCTTAATTCTTGCTTCTAAAGCATACGCAAGCAGAAATTTCAATGTACAATGATGTTTTTAAAAAAAACAGTCAAAATGCGCTCCACTCGGGCTGAAAACGCTGTTGGGGACATTTCATTAATGTTGACTATAAATCATAAACTAAGCATTTTTCAGCTGAAATAATGAATGTAGTCCTCTTAATTCTTGCTTCTAAAGCATACGCAAGCAGAAATTTCAATGTACAATGATGTTTTTAAAAAAAACAGTCAAAATGCGCTCCACTCGGGCTGAAAACGCTGTTGGGGACATTTCATTAATGTTGACTACAAATCAAAAACTAAGCATTTTTCAGCTGAAATAATGAATGTAGTCCTCTTAATTCTTGCTTCTAAAGCATACGCAAGCAGAAATTTCAATGTACAATGATGTTTTTAAAAAAAGGGTCAAAATGTGCTCCACTCGGGCTGAAAACACTTGTTTGGAACATTTCATTAATGTTGACTATAAATCATAAACTAAGCATTTTTCAGCTGAAATAATGAATGTAGTCCTCTTAATTCTTGCTTCTAAAGCATACGCAAGCAGAAATTTCAATGTACAATGATGTTTTTAAAAAAACAGTCAAAATGTGCTCCACTCGGGCTGAAAACGCTTGTTTGGGACATGACATTAATGTTGACTATAAATCATAAACTAAGCATTTTTCAGCTGAAATAATGAATGTAGTCCTCTTAATTCTTGCTTCTAAAGCATACGCAAGCAGAAATTTCAATGTACAATGATGTTTTTAAAAAAACAGTCAAAATGTGCTCCACTCGGGCTGAAAACGCTTGTTTGGGACATTACATTAATGTTGACTATAAATCATAAACTAAGCATTTTTCAGCTGAAATAATGAATGTAGTCCTCTTAATTCTTGCTTCTAAAGCATACGCAAAAAGAAATTTCAATGTACAATGATGTTTTTTAAAAAATGGTCAAAATGTGCTCCACTCGGGCTGAAAACGCTTGTTCGGAACATTTCCTTAATGTTGACTATAAATCATAAACTAAGCATTTTTCAGCTGAAATAATGAATGTAGTCCTCTTAATTCTTGCTTCTAAAGCATACGCAAGCAGAAATTTCAATGTACAATGATGTTTTTAAAAAAACAGTCAAAATGTGCTCCACTCGGGCTGAAAACGCTTGTTTGGGACATTACATTAATGTTGACTATAAATCATAAACTAAGCATTTTTCAGCTGAAATAATGAATGTAGTCCTCTTAATTCTTGCTTCTAAAGCATACGCAAACAGAAATTTCAATGTACAATGATGTTTTTAAAAAAACTGTCAAAATGTGCTCCACTCGGGCTGAAAACGCTTGTTTGGAACATTTCATTAATGTTGACTATAATTCATAAACTAAGCATTTTTCAGCTGAAATAATGAATGTAGTCCTCTTAATTCTTGCTTCTAAAGCATACGCAAGCAGAAATTTCAATGTACAATGATGTTTTTAAAAAAAACAGTCAAAATGTGCTCCACTCGGGCTGAAAACGCTGTTGGGGACATTTCATTAATGTTGACTATAAATCAAAAACTAAGCATTTTTCAGCTGAAATAATGAATGTAGTCCTCTTAATTCTTGCTTCTAAAGCATACGCAAGCAGAAATTTCAATGTACAATGATGTTTTTAAAAAAACAGTCAAAATGTGCTCCACTCAGGCTGAAAACGCTGTTGGGGACATTTCATTAATGTTGACTATAAATCATAAACTAAGCATTTTTCAGCCGAAATAATGAATGTAGTCCTCCTAATTCTTGCTTCTAAAGCATACGCAAGCAGAAATTTCAATGTACAATGATGTTTTTAAAAAAACAGTCAAAATGTGCTCCACTCGGGCTGAAAACGCTTGTTTGGAACATTTCATTAATGTTGACTATAAATCATAAACTAAGCATTTTTCAGCTGAAATAATGAATGTAGTCCTCTTAATTCTTGCTTCTAAAGCATACGCAAGCAGAAATTTCAATGTACAATGATGTTTTTAAAAAAACAGTCAAAATGTGCTCCACTCGGGCTGAAAACGCTTGTTTGGGACATGACATTAATGTTGACTATAAATCATAAACTAAGCATTTTTCAGCTGAAATAATGAATGTAGTCCTCTTAATTCTTGCTTCTAAAGCATACGCAAGCAGAAATTTCAATGTACAATGATGTTTTTAAAAAAACAGTCAAAATGTGCTCCACTCGGGCTGAAAACGCTTGTTTGGGACATTACATTAATGTTGACTATAAATCATAAACTAAGCATTTTTCAGCTGAAATAATGAATGTAGTCCTCTTAATTCTTGCTTCTAAAGCATACGCAAAAAGATATTTCAATGTACAATGATGTTTTTTAAAAAACGGTCAAAATGTGCTCCACTCGGGCTGAAAACGCTTGTTCGGAACATTTCATTAATGTTGACTATAAATCATAAACTAAGCATTTTTCAGCTGAAATAATGAATGTAGTCCTCTTAATTCTTGCTTCTAAAGCATACGCAAGCAGAAATTTCAATGTACAATGATGTTTTTAAAAAAAACAGTCAAAATGCGCTCCACTCGGGCTGAAAACGCTGTTGGGGACATTTCATTAATGTTGACTACAAATCAAAAACTAAGCATTTTTCAGCTGAAATAATGAATGTAGTCCTCTTAATTCTTGCTTCTAAAGCATACGCAAGCAGAAATTTCAATGTACAATGATGTTTTTAAAAAAAGGGTCAAAATGTGCTCCACTCGGGCTGAAAACGCTTGTTTGGAACATTTCATTAATGTTGACTATAAATCATAAACTAAGCATTTTTCAGCTGAAATAATGAATGTAGTCCTCTTAATTCTTGCTTCTAAAGCATACGCAAGCAGAAATTTCAATGTACAATGATGTTTTTAAAAAAACAGTCAAAATGTGCTCCACTCGGGCTGAAAACGCTTGTTCGGAACATTTCCTTAATGTTGACTATAAATCATAAACTAAGCATTTTTCAGCTGAAATAATGAATGTAGTCCTCTTAATTCTTGCTTCTAAAGCATACGCAAGCAGAAATTTCAATGTACAATGATGTTTTTAAAAAAAACAGTCAAAATGCGCTCCACTCGGGCTGAAAACGCTGTTGGGGACATTTCATTAATGTTGACTACAAATCAAAAACTAAGCATTTTTCAGCTGAAATAATGAATGTAGTCCTCTTAATTCTTGCTTCTAAAGCATACGCAAGCAGAAATTTCAATGTACAATGATGTTTTTAAAAAAAGGGTCAAAATGTGCTCCACTCGGGCTGAAAACGCTTGTTTGGAACATTTCATTAATGTTGACTATAAATCATAAACTAAGCATTTTTCAGCTGAAATAATGAATGTAGTCCTCTTAATTCTTGCTTCTAAAGCATACGCAAGCAGAAATTTCAATGTACAATGATGTTTTTAAAAAAAGAGTCAAAATGTGCTCCACTCGGGCTGAAAACGCTTGTTTGGGACATGACATTAATGTTGACTATAAATCATAAACTAAGCATTTTTCAGCTGAAATAATGAATGTAGTCCTCTTAATACTTGCTTCTAAAGCATACGCAAGCAGAAATTTCAATGTACAATGATGTTTTTAAAAAAACAGTCAAAATGTGCTCCACTCGGGCTGAAAACGCTTGTTTGGGACATTACATTAATGTTGACTATAAATCATAAACTAAGCATTTTTCAGCTGAAATAATGAATGTAGTCCTCTTAATTCTTGCTTCTAAAGCATACGCAAAAAGAAATTTCAATGTACAATGATGTTTTTTAAAAAACGGTCAAAATGTGCTCCACTCGGGCTGAAAACGCTTGTTCGGAACATTTCATTAATGTTGACTATAAATCATAAACTAAGCATTTTTCAGCTGAAATAATGAATGTAGTCCTCTTAATTCTTGCTTCTAAAGCATACGCAAGCAGAAATTTCAATGTACAATGATGTTTTTAAAAAAAACAGTCAAAATGCGCTCCACTCGGGCTGAAAACGCTGTTGGGGACATTTCATTAATGTTGACTACAAATCAAAAACTAAGCATTTTTCAGCTGAAATAATGAATGTAGTCCTCTTAATTCTTGCTTCTAAAGCATACGCAAGCAGAAATTTCAATGTACAATGATGTTTTTAAAAAAAGGGTCAAAATGTGCTCCACTCGGGCTGAAAACGCTTGTTTGGAACATTTCATTAATGTTGACTATAAATCATAAACTAAGCATTTTTCAGCTGAAATAATGAATGTAGTCCTCTTAATTCTTGCTTCTAAAGCATACGCAAGCAGAAATTTCAATGTACAATGATGTTTTTAAAAAAACAGTCAAAATGTGCTCCACTCGGGCTGAAAACGCTGTTGGGGACATGACATTAATTGTAGTCCTCTTAATTCTTGCTTCTAAAGCATACGCAAGCAGAAATTTCAATGTACAATGATGTTTTTAAAAAAAGGGTCAAAATGTGCTCCACTCGGGCTGAAAACGCTTGTTTGGGACATTACATTAATGTTGACTATAAATCATAAACTAAGCATTTTTCAGCTGAAATAATGAATGTAGTCCTCTTAATTCTTGCTTCTAAAGCATACGCAAAAAGAAATTTCAATGTACAATGATGTTTTTTAAAAAACGGTCAAAATGTGCTCCACTCGGGCTGAAAACGCTTGTTCGGAACATTTCATTAATGTTGACTATAAATCATAAACTAAGCATTTTTCAGCTGAAATAATGAATGTAGTCCTCTTAATTCTTGCTTCTAAAGCATACGCAAGCAGAAATTTCAATGTACAATGATGTTTTTAAAAAAAACAGTCAAAATGTGCTCCACTCGGGCTGAAAACGCTGTTGGGGACATTTCATTAATGTTGACTATAAATCAAAAACTAAGCATTTTTCAGCTGAAATAATGAATGTAGTCCTCTTAATTCTTGCTTCTAAAGCATACGCAAGCAGAAATTTCAATGTACAATGATGTTTTTAAAAAAACAGTCAAAATGTGCTCCACTCAGGCTGAAAACGCTGTTGGGGACATTTCATTAATGTTGACTATAAATCATAAACTAAGCATTTTTCAGCCGAAATAATGAATGTAGTCCTCCTAATTCTTGCTTCTAAAGCATACGCAAGCAGAAATTTCAATGTACAATGATGTTTTTAAAAAAACAGTCAAAATGTGCTCCACTCGGGCTGAAAACGCTTGTTTGGAACATTTCATTAATGTTGACTATAAATCATAAACTAAGCATTTTTCAGCTGAAATAATGAATGTAGTCCTCTTAATTCTTGCTTCTAAAGCATACGCAAGCAGAAATTTCAATGTACAATGATGTTTTTAAAAAAACAGTCAAAATGTGCTCCACTCGGGCTGAAAACGCTTGTTTGGGACATGACATTAATGTTGACTATAAATCATAAACTAAGCATTTTTCAGCTGAAATAATGAATGTAGTCCTCTTAATTCTTGCTTCTAAAGCATACGCAAGCAGAAATTTCAATGTACAATGATGTTTTTAAAAAAACAGTCAAAATGTGCTCCACTCGGGCTGAAAACGCTTGTTTGGGACATTACATTAATGTTGACTATAAATCATAAACTAAGCATTTTTCAGCTGAAATAATGAATGTAGTCCTCTTAATTCTTGCTTCTAAAGCATACGCAAAAAGAAATTTCAATGTACAATGATGTTTTTTAAAAAACGGTCAAAATGTGCTCCACTCGGGCTGAAAACGCTTGTTCGGAACATTTCATTAATGTTGACTATAAATCATAAACTAAGCATTTTTCAGCTGAAATAATGAATGTAGTCCTCTTAATTCTTGCTTCTAAAGCATACGCAAGCAGAAATTTCAATGTACAATGATGTTTTTAAAAAAAACAGTCAAAATGCGCTCCACTCGGGCTGAAAACGCTGTTGGGGACATTTCATTAATGTTGACTACAAATCAAAAACTAAGCATTTTTCAGCTGAAATAATGAATGTAGTCCTCTTAATTCTTGCTTCTAAAGCATACGCAAGCAGAAATTTCAATGTACAATGATGTTTTTAAAAAAAGGGTCAAAATGTGCTCCACTCGGGCTGAAAACGCTTGTTTGGAACATTTCATTAATGTTGACTATAAATCATAAACTAAGCATTTTTCAGCTGAAATAATGAATGTAGTCCTCTTAATTCTTGCTTCTAAAGCATACGCAAGCAGAAATTTCAATGTACAATGATGTTTTTAAAAAAACAGTCAAAATGTGCTCCACTCGGGCTGAAAACGCTGTTGGGGACATGACATTAATTGTAGTCCTCTTAATTCTTGCTTCTAAAGCATACGCAAGCAGAAATTTCAATGTACAATGATGTTTTTAAAAAAAGGGTCAAAATGTGCTCCACTCGGGCTGAAAACGCTTGTTTGGAACATTTCATTAATGTTGACTATAAATCATAAACTAAGCATTTTTCAGCTGAAATAATGAATGTAGTCCTCTTAATTCTTGCTTCTAAAGCATACGCAAGCAGAAATTTCAATGTACAATGATGTTTTTAAAAAAAGAGTCAAAATGTGCTCCACTCGGGCTGAAAACGCTTGTTTGGGACATGACATTAATGTTGACTATAAATCATAAACTAAGCATTTTTCAGCTGAAATAATGAATGTAGTCCTCTTAATTCTTGCTTCTAAAGCATACGCAAGCAGAAATTTCAATGTACAATGATGTTTTTAAAAAAACAGTCAAAATGTGCTCCACTCGGGCTGAAAACGCTTGTTTGGGACATTACATTAATGTTGACTATAAATCATAGACTAAGCATTTTTCAGCTGAAATAATGAATGTAGTCCTCTTAATTCTTGCTTCTAAAGCATACGCAAAAAGAAATTTCAATGTACAATGATGTTTTTTAAAAAACGGTCAAAATGTGCTCCACTCGGGCTGAAAACGCTTGTTCGGAACATTTCCTTAATGTTGACTATAAATCATAAACTAAGCATTTTTCAGCTGAAATAATGAATGTAGTCCTCTTAATTCTTGCTTCTAAAGCATACGCAAGCAGAAATTTCAATGTACAATGATGTTTTTAAAAAAAACAGTCAAAATGCGCTCCACTCGGGCTGAAAACGCTGTTGGGGACATTTCATTAATGTTGACTACAAATCAAAAACTAAGCATTTTTCAGCTGAAATAATGAATGTAGTCCTCTTAATTCTTGCTTCTAAAGCATACGCAAGCAGAAATTTCAATGTACAATGATGTTTTTAAAAAAAGGGTCAAAATGTGCTCCACTCGGGCTGAAAACGCTTGTTTGGAACATTTCATTAATGTTGACTATAAATCATAAACTAAGCATTTTTCAGCTGAAATAATGAATGTAGTCCTCTTAATTCTTGCTTCTAAAGCATACGCAAGCAGAAATTTCAATGTACAATGATGTTTTTAAAAAAACAGTCAAAATGTGCTCCACTCGGGCTGAAAACGCTTGTTTGGGACATGACATTAATGTTGACTATAAATCATAAACTAAGCATTTTTCAGCTGAAATAATGAATGTAGTCCTCTTAATTCTTGCTTCTAAAGCATACGCAAGCAGAAATTTCAATGTACAATGATGTTTTTAAAAAAAGGGTCAAAATGTGCTCCACTCGGGCTGAAAACGCTTGTTTGGAACATTTCATTAATGTTGACTATAAATCATAAACTAAGCATTTTTCAGCTGAAATAATGAATGTAGTCCTCTTAATTCTTGCTTCTAAAGCATACGCAAGCAGAAATTTCAATGTACAATGATGTTTTTAAAAAAACAGTCAAAATGTGCTCCACTCGGGCTGAAAACGCTTGTTTGGGACATGACATTAATGTTGACTATAAATCATAAACTAAGCATTTTTCAGCTGAAATAATGAATGTAGTCCTCTTAATTCTTGCTTCTAAAGCATACGCAAGCAGAAATTTCAATGTACAATGATGTTTTTAAAAAAAGGGTCAAAATGTGCTCCACTCGGGCTGAAAACGCTTGTTTGGAACATTTCCTTAATGTTGACTATAAATCATAAACTAAGCATTTTTCAGCTGAAATAATGAATGTAGTCCTCTTAATTCTTGCTTCTAAAGCATACGCAAGCAGAAATTTCAATGTACAATGATGTTTTTAAAAAAACAGTCAAAATGTGCTCCACTCGGGCTGAAAACGCTTGTTTGGGACATGACATTAATGTTGACTATAAATCATAAACTAAGCATTTTTCAGCTGAAATAATGAATGTAGTCCTCTTAATTCTTGCTTCTAAAGCATACGCAAGCAGAAATTTCAATGTACAATGATGTTTTTAAAAAAACAGTCAAAATGTGCTCCACTCGGGCTGAAAACGCTGTTGGGGACATTTCATTAATGTTGACTATAAATCATAAACTAAGCATTTTTCAGCTGAAATAATGAATGTAGTCCTCTTAATTCTTGCTTCTAAAGCATACGCAAGCAGAAATTTCAATGTACAATGATGTTTTTAAAAAAACAGTCAAAATGTGCTCCACTCGGGCTGAAAACGCTGTTGGGGACATTTCATTAATGTTGACTATAAATCATAAACTAAGCATTTTTCAGCTGAAATAATGAATGTAGTCCTCTTAATTCTTGCTTCTAAAGCATACGCAAGCAGAAATTTCAATGTACAATGATGTTTTTAAAAAAACAGTCAAAATGTGCTCCACTCGGGCTGAAAACGCTTGTTTGGGACATTACATTAATGTTGACTATAAATCATAAACTAAGCATTTTTCAGCTGAAATAATGAATGTAGTCCTCTTAATTCTTGCTTCTAAAGCATACGCAAACAGAAATTTCAATGTACAATGATGTTTTTAAAAAAACGGTCAAAATGTGCTCCACTCGGGCTGAAAACGCTTGTTCGGAACATTTCCTTAATGTTGACTATAAATCATAAACTAAGCATTTTTCAGCTGAAATAATGAATGTAGTCCTCTTAATTCTTGCTTCTAAAGCATACGCAAACAGAAATTTCAATGTACAATGATGTTTTTAAAAAAACGGTCAAAATGTGCTCCACTCGGGCTGAAAACGCTTGTTCGGAACATTTCCTTAATGTTGACTATAAATCATAAACTAAGCATTTTTCAGCTGAAATAATGAATGTAGTCCTCTTAATTCTTGCTTCTAAAGCATACGCAAGCAGAAATTTCAATGTACAATGATGTTTTTAAAAAAACAGTCAAAATGTGCTCCACTCGGGCTGAAAACGCTTGTTTGGGACATGACATTAATGTTGACTATAAATCATAAACTAAGCATTTTTCAGCTGAAATAATGAATGTAGTCCTCTTAATTCTTGCTTCTAAAGCATACGCAAGCAGAAATTTCAATGTACAATGATGTTTTTAAAAAAAGGGTCAAAATGTGCTCCACTCGGGCTGAAAACGCTGTTGGGGACATTTCATTAATGTTGACTACAAATCAAAAACTAAGCATTTTTCAGCTGAAATAATGAATGTAGTCCTCTTAATTCTTGCTTCTAAAGCATTCGCAAGCAGAAATTTCAATGTACAATGATGTTTTTAAAAAAACAGTCAAAATGTGCTCCACTCGGGCTGAAAACGCTGTTGGGGACATTTCATTAATGTTGACTATAAATCATAAACTAAGCATTTTTCAGCTGAAATAATGAATGTAGTCCTCTTAATTCTTGCTTCTAAAGCATACGCAAGCAGAAATTTCAATGTACAATGATGTTTTTAAAAAAACGGTCAAAATGTGCTCCACTCGGGCTGAAAACGCTTGTTTGGGACATTACATTAATGTTGACTATAAATCATAAACTAAGCATTTTTCAGCTGAAATAATGAATGTAGTCCTCTTAATTCTTGCTTCTAAAGCATACGCAAACAGAAATTTCAATGTACAATGATGTTTTTTAAAAAACGGTCAAAATGTGCTCCACTCGGGCTGAAAACGCTTGTTCGGAACATTTCCTTAATGTTGACTATAAATCATAAACTAAGCATTTTTCAGCTGAAATAATGAATGTAGTCCTCTTAATTCTTGCTTCTAAAGCATACGCAAGCAGAAATTTCAATGTACAATGATGTTTTTAAAAAAAACAGTCAAAATGCGCTCCACTCGGGCTGAAAACGCTGTTGGGGACATTTCATTAATGTTGACTACAAATCAAAAACTAAGCATTTTTCAGCTGAAATAATGAATGTAGTCCTCTTAATTCTTGCTTCTAAAGCATACGCAAGCAGAAATTTCAATGTACAATGATGTTTTTAAAAAAAGGGTCAAAATGTGCTCCACTCGGGCTGAAAACGCTTGTTTGGAACATTTCATTAATGTTGACTATAAATCATAAACTAAGCATTTTTCAGCTGAAATAATGAATGTAGTCCTCTTAATTCTTGCTTCTAAAGCATACGCAAGCAGAAATTTCAATGTACAATGATGTTTTTAAAAAAAGGGTCAAAATGTGCTCCACTCGGGCTGAAAACGCTTGTTTGGAACATTTCATTAATGTTGACTATAAATCATAAACTAAGCATTTTTCAGCTGAAATAATGAATGTAGTCCTCTTAATTCTTGCTTCTAAAGCATACGCAAGCAGAAATTTCAATGTACAATGATGTTTTTAAAAAAACAGTCAAAATGTGCTCCACTCGGGCTGAAAACGCTGTTGGGGACATTTCATTAATGTTGACTATAAATCATAAACTAAGCATTTTTCAGCTGAAATAATGAATGTAGTCCTCTTAATTCTTGCTTCTAAAGCATACGCAAGCAGAAATTTCAATGTACAATGATGTTTTTAAAAAAACGGTCAAAATGTGCTCCACTCGGGCTGAAAACGCTTGTTTGGGACATTACATTAATGTTGACTATAAATCATAAACTAAGCATTTTTCAGCTGAAATAATGAATGTAGTCCTCTTAATTCTTGCTTCTAAAGCATACGCAAACAGAAATTTCAATGTACAATGATGTTTTTAAAAAAACGGTCAAAATGTGCTCCACTCGGGCTGAAAACGCTTGTTCGGAACATTTCCTTAATGTTGACTATAAATCATAAACTAAGCATTTTTCAGCTGAAATAATGAATGTAGTCCTCTTAATTCTTGCTTCTAAAGCATACGCAAGCAGAAATTTCAATGTACAATGATGTTTTTAAAAAAAACAGTCAAAATGCGCTCCACTCGGGCTGAAAACGCTGTTGGGGACATTTCATTAATGTTGACTACAAATCAAAAACTAAGCATTTTTCAGCTGAAATAATGAATGTAGTCCTCTTAATTCTTGCTTCTAAAGCATACGCAAGCAGAAATTTCAATGTACAATGATGTTTTTAAAAAAAACAGTCAAAATGCGCTCCACTCGGGCTGAAAACGCTGTTGGGGACATTTCATTAATGTTGACTACAAATCAAAAACTAAGCATTTTTCAGCTGAAATAATGAATGTAGTCCTCTTAATTCTTGCTTCTAAAGCATACGCAAGCAGAAATTTCAATGTACAATGATGTTTTTAAAAAAAGGGTCAAAATGTGCTCCACTCGGGCTGAAAACGCTTGTTTGGATCATTTCATTAATGTTGACTATAAATCATAAACTAAGCATTTTTCAGCTGAAATAATGAATGTAGTCCTCTTAATTCTTGCTTCTAAAGCATACGCAAGCAGAAATTTCAATGTACAATGATGTTTTTAAAAAAACAGTCAAAATGTGCTCCACTCGGGCTGAAAACGCTTGTTTGGGACATGACATTAATGTTGACTATAAATCATAAACTAAGCATTTTTCAGCTGAAATAATGAATGTAGTCCTCTTAATTCTTGCTTCTAAAGCATACGCAAGCAGAAATTTCAATGTACAATGATGTTTTTAAAAAAACAGTCAAAATGTGCTCCACTCGGGCTGAAAACGCTTGTTTGGGACATGACATTAATGTTGACTATAAATCATAAACTAAGCATTTTTCAGCTGAAATAATGAATGTAGTCCTCTTAATTCTTGCTTCTAAAGCATACGCAAGCAGAAATTTCAATGTACAATGATGTTTTTAAAAAAAGGGTCAAAATGTGCTCCACTCGGGCTGAAAACGCTTGTTTGGAACATTTCCTTAATGTTGACTATAAATCATAAACTAAGCATTTTTCAGCTGAAATAATGAATGTAGTCCTCTTAATTCTTGCTTCTAAAGCATACGCAAGCAGAAATTTCAATGTACAATGATGTTTTTAAAAAAACAGTCAAAATGTGCTCCACTCGGGCTGAAAACGCTTGTTTGGGACATGACATTAATGTTGACTATAAATCATAAACTAAGCATTTTTCAGCTGAAATAATGAATGTAGTCCTCTTAATTCTTGCTTCTAAAGCATACGCAAGCAGAAATTTCAATGTACAATGATGTTTTTAAAAAAACAGTCAAAATGTGCTCCACTCGGGCTGAAAACGCTGTTGGGGACATTTCATTAATGTTGACTATAAATCATAAACTAAGCATTTTTCAGCTGAAATAATGAATGTAGTCCTCTTAATTCTTGCTTCTAAAGCATACGCAAGCAGAAATTTCAATGTACAATGATGTTTTTAAAAAAACAGTCAAAATGTGCTCCACTCGGGCTGAAAACGCTGTTGGGGACATTTCATTAATGTTGACTATAAATCATAAACTAAGCATTTTTCAGCTGAAATAATGAATGTAGTCCTCTTAATTCTTGCTTCTAAAGCATACGCAAGCAGAAATTTCAATGTACAATGATGTTTTTAAAAAAACAGTCAAAATGTGCTCCACTCGGGCTGAAAACGCTTGTTTGGGACATTACATTAATGTTGACTATAAATCATAAACTAAGCATTTTTCAGCTGAAATAATGAATGTAGTCCTCTTAATTCTTGCTTCTAAAGCATACGCAAACAGAAATTTCAATGTACAATGATGTTTTTAAAAAAACGGTCAAAATGTGCTCCACTCGGGCTGAAAACGCTTGTTCGGAACATTTCCTTAATGTTGACTATAAATCATAAACTAAGCATTTTTCAGCTGAAATAATGAATGTAGTCCTCTTAATTCTTGCTTCTAAAGCATACGCAAACAGAAATTTCAATGTACAATGATGTTTTTAAAAAAACGGTCAAAATGTGCTCCACTCGGGCTGAAAACGCTTGTTCGGAACATTTCCTTAATGTTGACTATAAATCATAAACTAAGCATTTTTCAGCTGAAATAATGAATGTAGTCCTCTTAATTCTTGCTTCTAAAGCATACGCAAGCAGAAATTTCAATGTACAATGATGTTTTTAAAAAAACAGTCAAAATGTGCTCCACTCGGGCTGAAAACGCTTGTTTGGGACATGACATTAATGTTGACTATAAATCATAAACTAAGCATTTTTCAGCTGAAATAATGAATGTAGTCCTCTTAATTCTTGCTTCTAAAGCATACGCAAGCAGAAATTTCAATGTACAATGATGTTTTTAAAAAAAGGGTCAAAATGTGCTCCACTCGGGCTGAAAACGCTGTTGGGGACATTTCATTAATGTTGACTACAAATCAAAAACTAAGCATTTTTCAGCTGAAATAATGAATGTAGTCCTCTTAATTCTTGCTTCTAAAGCATTCGCAAGCAGAAATTTCAATGTACAATGATGTTTTTAAAAAAACAGTCAAAATGTGCTCCACTCGGGCTGAAAACGCTGTTGGGGACATTTCATTAATGTTGACTATAAATCATAAACTAAGCATTTTTCAGCTGAAATAATGAATGTAGTCCTCTTAATTCTTGCTTCTAAAGCATACGCAAGCAGAAATTTCAATGTACAATGATGTTTTTAAAAAAACGGTCAAAATGTGCTCCACTCGGGCTGAAAACGCTTGTTTGGGACATTACATTAATGTTGACTATAAATCATAAACTAAGCATTTTTCAGCTGAAATAATGAATGTAGTCCTCTTAATTCTTGCTTCTAAAGCATACGCAAACAGAAATTTCAATGTACAATGATGTTTTTTAAAAAACGGTCAAAATGTGCTCCACTCGGGCTGAAAACGCTTGTTCGGAACATTTCCTTAATGTTGACTATAAATCATAAACTAAGCATTTTTCAGCTGAAATAATGAATGTAGTCCTCTTAATTCTTGCTTCTAAAGCATACGCAAGCAGAAATTTCAATGTACAATGATGTTTTTAAAAAAAACAGTCAAAATGCGCTCCACTCGGGCTGAAAACGCTGTTGGGGACATTTCATTAATGTTGACTACAAATCAAAAACTAAGCATTTTTCAGCTGAAATAATGAATGTAGTCCTCTTAATTCTTGCTTCTAAAGCATACGCAAGCAGAAATTTCAATGTACAATGATGTTTTTAAAAAAAGGGTCAAAATGTGCTCCACTCGGGCTGAAAACGCTTGTTTGGAACATTTCATTAATGTTGACTATAAATCATAAACTAAGCATTTTTCAGCTGAAATAATGAATGTAGTCCTCTTAATTCTTGCTTCTAAAGCATACGCAAGCAGAAATTTCAATGTACAATGATGTTTTTAAAAAAAGGGTCAAAATGTGCTCCACTCGGGCTGAAAACGCTTGTTTGGAACATTTCATTAATGTTGACTATAAATCATAAACTAAGCATTTTTCAGCTGAAATAATGAATGTAGTCCTCTTAATTCTTGCTTCTAAAGCATACGCAAGCAGAAATTTCAATGTACAATGATGTTTTTAAAAAAACAGTCAAAATGTGCTCCACTCGGGCTGAAAACGCTGTTGGGGACATTTCATTAATGTTGACTATAAATCATAAACTAAGCATTTTTCAGCTGAAATAATGAATGTAGTCCTCTTAATTCTTGCTTCTAAAGCATACGCAAGCAGAAATTTCAATGTACAATGATGTTTTTAAAAAAACGGTCAAAATGTGCTCCACTCGGGCTGAAAACGCTTGTTTGGGACATTACATTAATGTTGACTATAAATCATAAACTAAGCATTTTTCAGCTGAAATAATGAATGTAGTCCTCTTAATTCTTGCTTCTAAAGCATACGCAAACAGAAATTTCAATGTACAATGATGTTTTTAAAAAAACGGTCAAAATGTGCTCCACTCGGGCTGAAAACGCTTGTTCGGAACATTTCCTTAATGTTGACTATAAATCATAAACTAAGCATTTTTCAGCTGAAATAATGAATGTAGTCCTCTTAATTCTTGCTTCTAAAGCATACGCAAGCAGAAATTTCAATGTACAATGATGTTTTTAAAAAAAACAGTCAAAATGCGCTCCACTCGGGCTGAAAACGCTGTTGGGGACATTTCATTAATGTTGACTACAAATCAAAAACTAAGCATTTTTCAGCTGAAATAATGAATGTAGTCCTCTTAATTCTTGCTTCTAAAGCATACGCAAG